>NC_048581.1:66263301-66490801 GCF_013265735.2 Oncorhynchus mykiss
GGGGGAGAAAGAGGTGAGAACGGGGAAAGAGAGATGGGGGAGAAAGAGGTGAGATCGGGGAAAGAGAGATGGGGGAGAAAGAGGTGAGAACGGGGAACGAGAGATGGGGGAGAAAGAGGTGAGATCGGGGAAAGAGAGATGGGGGAGAAAGAGGTGAGAACGGGGAACGAGAGATGGGGGAGAAAGAGGTGAGATCGGGGAAAGAGAGATGGGGGAGAAAGAGGTGAGAGTGGGGAAAGAGAGATGGGGGAGAAAGAGGTGAGACTGGGGAAAGAGAGATGGGGGAGAAAGAGAGAGACAGAGAATGAGTGGTGGGGGGAGAAAGAGGTGAGAATGGGGAAAGAGAGATGGGGGAGAAAGAGAGAGACAGAGAATGAGTGGTGGGGGGAGAAAGAGGTGAGAATGGGGAAAGAGAGGTGGGGGGAGAAAGAGGTGAGAACAAGGAAAGAGAGATTGGGGGAGAAAGAGGTGAGAACGGGGAAAGAGAGATGGGGGAGAAAGAGGTGAGAATGTGAAAAGAGAGATGGGGGAGAAAGAGAGAGACAGAGAATGAGAGGTGGGGGGAGAAAGAGGTGAGAATGGGGAAAGAGAGATGGGGGAGAAAGAGGTGAGAATGGGGAAAGAGAGATGGGGGAGAAAGAGGTGAGAATGGGGAAAGAGAGATGGGGGAGAAAGAGGTGAGAACGGGGAAAGAGAGATGGGGGGAGAAAGAGGTGAGAACGGGGAAAGAGAGGTGGGGGGGAGAAAGAGGTGAGAATGGGGAAAGAGAGATGGGGGAGAAAGAGGTGAGAATGGGGAAAGAGAGATGGGGGAGAAAGAGGTGAGAACGGGGAAAGAGAGATGGGGGGAGAAAGAGGTGAGAACGGGGAAAGAGAGGTGGGGGGAGAAAGAGGTGAGAATGGGGAAAGAGAGATGGGGGAGAACGAGAGAGACAGAGAATGAGAGGTGGGGGAAGAAAGAGGTGAGAACGAGGAAAGAGAGATGGGGGGAGAAAGATGTGAGAACGGGGAAAGAGAGATGGGGGAGAAAGAGAGAGACAGAGAATGAGAGGTGGGGGGAGAAAGAGGTGAGAATGGGGAAAGAGAGATGGGGGGAGAAAGAGGTGAGAACGGGGAAAGAGAGGTGGGGGAGAAAGAGGTGAGAACGGGGAACGAGAGATGGGGAAGAAAGAGGTGAGATCGGGGAAAGAGAGATGGGGGAGAAAGAGGTGAGAGTGGGGAAAGAGAGATGGGGAGAAAGAAGTGAGATTGGGGAAAGAGAGATGGGGGGAGAAAGAGGTGAGAACGGGGAAAGAGAGATGGGGAGAAAGAGAGAGACAGAGACTGAGAGGTGGGGGGAGAAAGAGGTGAGAATGGGGTAAGAGAGATGGGGGAGAAAGAGGTGAGAATGGGGAGAGAGAGATGGGGGAGAAAGAGAGAGACAGAGAATGAGAGGTGGGGGGAGAAAGAGGTGAGAATGAGGAAAGAGAGATGGGGAGAAAGAGGTGAGATCGGGGAAAGAGAGATGGGGGAGAAAGAGGTGAGAACGGGGAAAGAGAGATGGGGGAGAAAGAGGTGAGAACGGGGAATGAGAGATGGGGGAGAAAGAGGTGAGATCGGGGAAAGAGAGATGGGGGAGAAAGAGGTGAGAGTGGGGAAAGAGAGATGGGGGAGAAAGAGGTGAGATTGGGGAAAGAGAGATGGGGGGAGAAAGAGGTGAGAACGGGGAAAGAGAGATGGGGAGAAAGAGAGAGACAGAGACTGAGAGGTGGGGGGAGAAAGAGGTGAGAATGGGGTAAGAGAGATGGGGGAGAAAGAGGTGAGAACGGGGAAAGAGAGATGGGGGAGAAAGAGAGAGACAGAGAAGGAGAGGTGGGGGGAGAAAGAGGTGAGAATGAGGAAAGAGAGATGGGGGAGAAAGAGGTGAGATCGGGGAAAGAGAGATGGGGGAGAAAGAGGTGAGAAAGGGGAAAGAGAGATGGGGGAGAAAGAGAGAGACAGAGAATGAGAGGTGGGGGGAGAAAGAGGTGAGAATGAGGAAAGAGAGATGGGGGAGAAAGAGGTGAGATCGGGGAAAGAGAGATGGGGGAGAAAGAGGTGAGAACGGGGAAAGAGAGATGGGGGAGAAAGAGGTGAGAACGGGGAAAGAGAGATGGGGGAGAAAGAGGTGAGATCGGGGAAAGAGAGATGGGGGAGAAAGAGGTGAGAGTGGGGAAAGAGAGATGGGGGAGAAAGGGGTGAGATTGGGGAAAGAGAGATGGGGCGAGAAAGAGGTGAGAACGGGGAAAGAGAGATGGGGAGAAAGAGAGAGACAGAGACTGAGAGGTGGGGGGAGAAAGAGGTGAGAATGGGGTAAGAGAGATGGGGGAGAAAGAGGTGAGAACGGGGAAAGAGAGATGGGGGAGAAAGAGAGAGACAGAGAAGGAGAGGTGGGGGGAGAAAGAGGTGAGAATGAGGAAAGAGAGATGGGGAAGAAAGAGGTGAGATCGGGGAAAGAGAGATGGGGGAGAAAGAGGTGAGAACGGGGAAAGAGAGATGGGGGAGAAAGAGGTGAGAACGGGGAAAGAGAGATGGGGGAGTAAGAGAGAGATAGAGAATGAGAGGTGGGGGGAGAAAGAGGTGAGAACGAGGAAAGAGAGATGGGGGAGAAAGAGGTCAGAATGGGGAAAGAAAGATGGGTGAGAAAGAGGTGAGAACGAGGAAAGAGAAATGGGGGAGAAAGAGGTGAGAACGGGGAAAGAGAGATGGGGGAGAAAGAGGTGAGATCGGGGAAAGAGAGATGGGGGAGAAAGAGGTGAGAAAAGGGAAAGGCAGATGGGGAGAAAGAGGTGAGAACGGGGAAAGAGAGATGGGGGAGAAAGAGGTGAGAACGGGGAAAGAGAGATGGGGGAGAAAGAGGTGAGAACGGGGAAAGAGAGATGGGGGAGTAAGAGAGAGATAGAGAATGAGAGGTGGAGGGAGAAAGAGGTGAGAACGAGGAAAGAGAGATGGGGGAGAAAGAGGTCAGAATGGGGAAAGAAAGATGGGTGAGAAAGAGGTGAGAACGAGGAAAGAGAAATGGGGGAGAAAGAGGTGAGAACGGGGAAAGAGAGATGGGGGAGAAAGAGGTGAGATCGGGGAAAGAGAGATGGGGAGAAAGAGGTGAGAACAGGGAAAGAGAGATGGGGGAGAAAGAGGTGAGATCGGGGAAAGAGTGATGGGGAGAAAGAGGTGAGATCGGGGAAAGAGAGATGGGGGAGAAAGAGGTGAGATCGGGGAAAGAGAGATGGGGAGAAAGAGGTGAGAACGGGGAAAGAGAGATGGGGGAGAAAGAGGTGAGATCGGGGAAAGAGAGATGGGGGAGAAAGAGAGAGACAGAGAATGAGAGGTGGGGGGAGAAAGAGGTGAGAATGAGGAAAGAGAGATGGGGAGAAAGAGGTGAGATCGGGGAAAGAGAGATGGGGGAGAAAGAGGTGAGAACGGGGAAAGAGAGATGGGGGAGAAAGAGGTGAGAACGGGGAATGAGAGATGGGGGAGAAAGAGGTGAGATCGGGGAAAGAGAGATGGGGGAGAAAGAGGTGAGAGTGGGGAAAGAGAGATGGGGGAGAAAGAGGTGAGATTGGGGAAAGAGAGATGGGGGGAGAAAGAGGTGAGAACGGGGAAAGAGAGATGGGGAGAAAGAGAGAGACAGAGACTGAGAGGTGGGGGGAGAAAGAGGTGAGAATGGGGAAAGAGAGATGGGGGAGAAAGAGGTGAGAACGGGGAAAGAGAGATGGGGGAGAAAGAGAGAGACAGAGAAGGAGAGATGGGGGAGAAAGAGGTGAGAATGAGGAAAGAGAGATGGGGGAGAAAGAAGTGAGATCGGGGAAAGAGAGATGGGGGAGAAAGAGGTGAGAACGGGGAAAGAGAGATGGGGAGAAAGAGAGAGACAGAGAATGAGAGGTGGGGGGAGAAAGAGGTGAGAATGAGGAAAGAGAGATGGGGGAGAAAGAGGTGAGATCGGGGAAAGAGAGATGGGGGAGAAAGAGGTGAGAACGGGGAAAGAGAGATGGGGGAGAAAGAGGTGAGATCGGGGAAAGAGAGATGGGGGAGAAAGAGGTGAGAGTGGGGAAAGAGAGATGGGGGAGAAAGGGGTGAGATTGGGGAAAGAGAGATGGGGCGAGAAAGAGGTGAGAACGGGGAAAGAGAGATGGGGAGAAAGAGAGAGACAGAGACTGAGAGGTGGGGGGAGAAAGAGGTGAGAATGGGGTAAGAGAGATGGGGGAGAAAGAGGTGAGAACGGGGAAAGAGAGATGGGGGAGTAAGAGAGAGATAGAGAATGAGAGGTGGGGGGAGAAAGAGGTGAGAACGAGGAAAGAGAGATGGGGGAGAAAGAGGTCAGAATGGGGAAAGAAAGATGGGTGAGAAAGAGGTGAGAACGAGGAAAGAGAAATGGGGGAGAAAGAGGTGAGAACGGGGAAAGAGAGATGGGGGAGAAAGAGGTGAGATCGGGGAAAGAGAGATGGGGGAGAAAGAGGTGAGAACAGGGAAAGAGAGATGGGGGAGAAAGAGGTGAGATCGGGGAAAGAGTGATGGGGAGAAAGAGGTGAGAACGGGGAAAGAGAGATGGGGGAGAAAGAGGTGAGATCGGGGAAAGAGAGATGGGGGAGAAAGAGGTGAGATCGGGGAAAGAGAGATGGGGGAGAAAGAGAGAGACAGAGAATGAGAGGTGGGGGGAGAAAGAGGTGAGAACGGGGAAAGTGGGGGGGGAGAAAGAGGTGAGAATGGGGAAAGAGAGATGGGGGGAGAAAGAGGTGAGAACGAGGAAAGAGATGGGGGAGAAAGAGGTGAGAACGAGGAAAGAGAGATGGGGGAGAAAGAGGTGAGAACGAAATAAGTGAGGTGGGGGAGAAAGAGGTGAGAACAGGGAAAGTGAGGTGGGGGAGAAAGAGGTGAGAACGGGGAAAGAGAGATGGGGGAGAAAGAGGTGAGATCGGGGAAAGAGAGATGGGAGAAAGAGGTGAGATCGGGGAAAGAGAGATGGGGAGAAAGAGAGAGACAGAGACTGAGAGGTGGGGGGAGAAAGAGGTGAGAATGAGGAAAGAGAGATGGGGGAGAAAGAGGTGAGAACGGGGAAAGAGAGATGGGGGAGAAAGAGGTGAGATCGGGGAAAGAGAGATGGGGGAGAAAGAGGTGAGAACGGGGAACGAGAGATGGGGGAGAAAGAGGTGAGATCGGGGAAAGAGAGATGGGGGAGAAAGAGGTGAGAACGGGGAACGAGAGATGGGGGAGAAAGAGGTGAGATCGGGGAAAGAGAGATGGGGGAGAAAGAGGTGAGAGTGGGGAAAGAGAGATGGGGGAGAAAGAGGTGAGACTGGGGAAAGAGAGATGGGGGAGAAAGAGAGAGACAGAGAATGAGTGGTGGGGGGAGAAAGAGGTGAGAATGGGGAAAGAGAGATGGGGGAGAAAGAGAGAGACAGAGAATGAGTGGTGGGGGGAGAAAGAGGTGAGAATGGGGAAAGAGAGGTGGGGGGAGAAAGAGGTGAGAACAAGGAAAGAGAGATTGGGGGAGAAAGAGGTGAGAACGGGGAAAGAGAGATGGGGGAGAAAGAGGTGAGAATGTGAAAAGAGAGATGGGGGAGAAAGAGAGAGACAGAGAATGAGAGGTGGGGGGAGAAAGAGGTGAGAATGGGGAAAGAGAGATGGGGGAGAAAGAGGTGAGAATGGGGAAAGAGAGATGGGGGAGAAAGAGGTGAGAATGGGGAAAGAGAGATGGGGGAGAAAGAGGTGAGAACGGGGAAAGAGAGATGGGGGGAGAAAGAGGTGAGAACGGGGAAAGAGAGGTGGGGGGGAGAAAGAGGTGAGAATGGGGAAAGAGAGATGGGGGAGAAAGAGGTGAGAATGGGGAAAGAGAGATGGGGGAGAAAGAGGTGAGAACGGGGAAAGAGAGATGGGGGGAGAAAGAGGTGAGAACGGGGAAAGAGAGGTGGGGGGAGAAAGAGGTGAGAATGGGGAAAGAGAGATGGGGGAGAACGAGAGAGACAGAGAATGAGAGGTGGGGGAAGAAAGAGGTGAGAACGAGGAAAGAGAGATGGGGGGAGAAAGATGTGAGAACGGGGAAAGAGAGATGGGGGAGAAAGAGAGAGACAGAGAATGAGAGGTGGGGGGAGAAAGAGGTGAGAATGGGGAAAGAGAGATGGGGGGAGAAAGAGGTGAGAACGGGGAAAGAGAGGTGGGGGAGAAAGAGGTGAGAACGGGGAACGAGAGATGGGGAAGAAAGAGGTGAGATCGGGGAAAGAGAGATGGGGGAGAAAGAGGTGAGAGTGGGGAAAGAGAGATGGGGAGAAAGAAGTGAGATTGGGGAAAGAGAGATGGGGGGAGAAAGAGGTGAGAACGGGGAAAGAGAGATGGGGAGAAAGAGAGAGACAGAGACTGAGAGGTGGGGGGAGAAAGAGGTGAGAATGGGGTAAGAGAGATGGGGGAGAAAGAGGTGAGAATGGGGAGAGAGAGATGGGGGAGAAAGAGAGAGACAGAGAATGAGAGGTGGGGGGAGAAAGAGGTGAGAATGAGGAAAGAGAGATGGGGAGAAAGAGGTGAGATCGGGGAAAGAGAGATGGGGGAGAAAGAGGTGAGAACGGGGAAAGAGAGATGGGGGAGAAAGAGGTGAGAACGGGGAATGAGAGATGGGGGAGAAAGAGGTGAGATCGGGGAAAGAGAGATGGGGGAGAAAGAGGTGAGAGTGGGGAAAGAGAGATGGGGGAGAAAGAGGTGAGATTGGGGAAAGAGAGATGGGGGGAGAAAGAGGTGAGAACGGGGAAAGAGAGATGGGGAGAAAGTGAGAGACAGAGACTGAGAGGTGGGGGGAGAAAGAGGTGAGAATGGGGTAAGAGAGATGGGGGAGAAAGAGGTGAGAACGGGGAAAGAGAGATGGGGGAGAAAGAGAGAGACAGAGAAGGAGAGGTGGGGGGAGAAAGAGGTGAGAATGAGGAAAGAGAGATGGGGGAGAAAGAGGTGAGATCGGGGAAAGAGAGATGGGGGAGAAAGAGGTGAGAACGGGGAAAGAGAGATGGGGGAGAAAGAGAGAGACAGAGAATGAGAGGTGGGGGGAGAAAGAGGTGAGAATGAGGAAAGAGAGATGGGGGAGAAAGAGGTGAGATCGGGGAAAGAGAGATGGGGGAGAAAGAGGTGAGAACGGGGAAAGAGAGATGGGGGAGAAAGAGGTGAGAACGGGGAAAGAGAGATGGGGGAGAAAGAGGTGAGATCGGGGAAAGAGAGATGGGGGAGAAAGAGGTGAGAGTGGGGAAAGAGAGATGGGGGAGAAAGGGGTGAGATTGGGGAAAGAGAGATGGGGCGAGAAAGAGGTGAGAACGGGGAAAGAGAGATGGGGAGAAAGAGAGAGACAGAGACTGAGAGGTGGGGGGAGAAAGAGGTGAGAATGGGGTAAGAGAGATGGGGGAGAAAGAGGTGAGAACGGGGAAAGAGAGATGGGGGAGAAAGAGAGAGACAGAGAAGGAGAGGTGGGGGGAGAAAGAGGTGAGAATGAGGAAAGAGAGATGGGGAAGAAAGAGGTGAGATCGGGGAAAGAGAGATGGGGGAGAAAGAGGTGAGAACGGGGAAAGAGAGATGGGGGAGAAAGAGGTGAGAACGGGGAAAGAGAGATGGGGGAGTAAGAGAGAGATAGAGAATGAGAGGTGGGGGGAGAAAGAGGTGAGAACGAGGAAAGAGAGATGGGGGAGAAAGAGGTCAGAATGGGGAAAGAAAGATGGGTGAGAAAGAGGTGAGAACGAGGAAAGAGAAATGGGGGAGAAAGAGGTGAGAACGGGGAAAGAGAGATGGGGGAGAAAGAGGTGAGATCGGGGAAAGAGAGATGGGGGAGAAAGAGGTGAGAAAAGGGAAAGGCAGATGGGGAGAAAGAGGTGAGAACGGGGAAAGAGAGATGGGGGAGAAAGAGGTGAGAACGGGGAAAGAGAGATGGGGGAGAAAGAGGTGAGAACGGGGAAAGAGAGATGGGGGAGTAAGAGAGAGATAGAGAATGAGAGGTGGAGGGAGAAAGAGGTGAGAACGAGGAAAGAGAGATGGGGGAGAAAGAGGTCAGAATGGGGAAAGAAAGATGGGTGAGAAAGAGGTGAGAACGAGGAAAGAGAAATGGGGGAGAAAGAGGTGAGAACGGGGAAAGAGAGATGGGGGAGAAAGAGGTGAGATCGGGGAAAGAGAGATGGGGAGAAAGAGGTGAGAACAGGGAAAGAGAGATGGGGGAGAAAGAGGTGAGATCGGGGAAAGAGTGATGGGGAGAAAGAGGTGAGATCGGGGAAAGAGAGATGGGGGAGAAAGAGGTGAGATCGGGGAAAGAGAGATGGGGAGAAAGAGGTGAGAACGGGGAAAGAGAGATGGGGAGAAAGAGGTGAGATCGGGGAAAGAGAGATGGGGGAGAAAGAGGTGAGAACGGGGAAAGAGAGATGGGGGAGAAAGAGGTGAGAACGGGGAATGAGAGATGGGGGAGAAAGAGGTGAGATCGGGGAAAGAGAGATGGGGGAGAAAGAGGTGAGAGTGGGGAAAGAGAGATGGGGGAGAAAGAGGTGAGATTGGGGAAAGAGAGATGGGGGGAGAAAGAGGTGAGAACGGGGAAAGAGAGATGGGGAGAAAGAGAGAGACAGAGACTGAGAGGTGGGGGGAGAAAGAGGTGAGAATGGGGAAAGAGAGATGGGGGAGAAAGAGGTGAGAACGGGGAAAGAGAGATGGGGGAGAAAGAGAGAGACAGAGAAGGAGAGATGGGGGAGAAAGAGGTGAGAATGAGGAAAGAGAGATGGGGGAGAAAGAAGTGAGATCGGGGAAAGAGAGATGGGGGAGAAAGAGGTGAGAACGGGGAAAGAGAGATGGGGAGAAAGAGAGAGACAGAGAATGAGAGGTGGGGGGAGAAAGAGGTGAGAATGAGGAAAGAGAGATGGGGGAGAAAGAGGTGAGATCGGGGAAAGAGAGATGGGGGAGAAAGAGGTGAGAACGGGGAAAGAGAGATGGGGGAGAAAGAGGTGAGATCGGGGAAAGAGAGATGGGGGAGAAAGAGGTGAGAGTGGGGAAAGAGAGATGGGGGAGAAAGGGGTGAGATTGGGGAAAGAGAGATGGGGCGAGAAAGAGGTGAGAACGGGGAAAGAGAGATGGGGAGAAAGAGAGAGACAGAGACTGAGAGGTGGGGGGAGAAAGAGGTGAGAATGGGGTAAGAGAGATGGCGGTGAAAGAGGTGAGAACGGGGAAAGAGAGATGGGGGAGAAAGAGAGAGACAGAGAAGGAGAGGTGGGGGGAGAAAGAGGTGAGAATGAGGAAAGAGAGATGGGGAAGAAAGAGGTGAGATCGGGGAAAGAGAGATGGGGGAGAAAGAGGTGAGAACGGGGAAAGAGAGATGGGGGAGAAAGAGGTGAGAACGGGGAAAGAGAGATGGGGGAGTAAGAGAGAGATAGAGAATGAGAGGTGGGGGGAGAAAGAGGTGAGAACGAGGAAAGAGAGATGGGGGAGAAAGAGGTCAGAATGGGGAAAGAAAGATGGGTGAGAAAGAGGTGAGAACGAGGAAAGAGAAATGGGGGAGAAAGAGGTGAGAACGGGGAAAGAGAGATGGGGGAGAAAGAGGTGAGATCGTGGAAAGAGAGATGGGGGAGAAAGAGGTGAGAACAGGGAAAGGCAGATGGGGAGAAAGAGGTGAGAACGGGGAAAGAGAGATGGGGGAGAAAGAGGTGAGAACGGGGAAAGAGAGATGGGGGAGAAAGAGGTGAGAACGGGGAAAGAGAGATGGGGGAGTAAGAGAGAGATAGAGAATGAGAGGTGGGGGGAGAAAGAGGTGAGAACGAGGAAAGAGAGATGGGGGAGAAAGAGGTCAGAATGGGGAAAGAAAGATGGGTGAGAAAGAGGTGAGAACGAGGAAAGAGAAATGGGGGAGAAAGAGGTGAGAACGGGGAAAGAGAGATGGGGGAGAAAGAGGTGAGATCGGGGAAAGAGAGATGGGGGAGAAAGAGGTGAGAACAGGGAAAGAGAGATGGGGGAGAAAGAGGTGAGATCGGGGAAAGAGTGATGGGGGAGAAAGAGGTGAGATCGGGGAAAGAGAGATGGGGAGAAAGAGGTGAGATCGGGGAAAGAGAGATGGGGAGAAAGAGGTGAGAACGGGGAAAGAGAGATGGGGGAGAAAGAGGTGAGATCGGGGAAAGAGAGATGGGGGAGAAAGAGGTGAGATCGGGGAAAGAGAGATGGGGGAGAAAGAGGTGAGAACGGGGAAAGAGAGATGGGGGAGAAAGAGAGAGACAGAGAATGAGAGGTGGGGGGAGAAAGAGGTGAGAATGAGGAAAGAGAGATGGGGGAGAAAGAGGTGAGATCGGGGAAAGAGAGATGGGGAGAAAGAGGTGAGAACGGGGAAAGAGAGATGGGGGAGAAAGAGGTGAGATCGGGGAAAGAGAGATGGGGGAGAAAGAGGTGAGAGTGGGGAAAGAGAGATGGGGGAGAAAGGGGTGAGATTGGGGAAAGAGAGATGGGGCGAGAAAGAGGTGAGAACGGGGAAAGAGAGATGGGGAGAAAGAGAGAGACAGAGACTGAGAGGTGGGGGGAGAAAGAGGTGAGAATGGGGTAAGAGAGATGGGGGAGAAAGAGGTGAGAACGGGGAAAGAGAGATGGGGGAGAAAGAGAGAGACAGAGAAGGAGAGGTGGGGGGAGAAAGAGGTGAGAATGAGGAAAGAGAGATGGGGAAGAAAGAGGTGAGATCGGGGAAAGAGAGATGGGGGAGAAAGAGGTGAGAACGGGGAAAGAGAGATGGGGGAGAAAGAGGTGAGAACGGGGAAAGAGAGATGGGGGAGTAAGAGAGAGATAGAGAATGAGAGGTGGGGGGAGAAAGAGGTGAGAACGAGGAAAGAGAGATGGGGGAGAAAGAGGTCAGAATGGGGAAAGAAAGATGGGTGAGAAAGAGGTGAGAACGAGGAAAGAGAAATGGGGGAGAAAGAGGTGAGATCGGGGAAAGAGAGATGGGGGAGAAAGAGGTGAGATCGGGGAAAGAGAGATGGGGGAGAAAGAGGTGAGAACAGGGAAAGGCAGATGGGGAGAAAGAGGTGAGAACGCCTAAAGAGAGATGGGGGAGAAAGAGGTGAGAACGGGGAAAGAGAGATGGGGGAGAAAGAGGTGAGAACGGGGAAAGAGAGATGGGGGAGTAAGAGAGAGATAGAGAATGAGAGGTGGGGGGAGAAAGAGGTGAGAACGAGGAAAGAGAGATGGGGGAGAAAGAGGTCAGAATGGGGAAAGAAAGATGGGTGAGAAAGAGGTGAGAACGAGGAAAGAGAAATGGGGGAGAAAGAGGTGAGAACGGGGAAAGAGAGATGGGGGAGAAAGAGGTGAGATCGGGGAAAGAGAGATGGGGAGAAAGAGGTGAGAACAGGGAAAGAGAGATGGGGGAGAAAGAGGTGAGATCGGGGAAAGAGTGATGGGGGAGAAAGAGGTGAGATCGGGGAAAGAGAGATGGGGGAGAAAGAGGTGAGATCGGGGAAAGAGAGATGGGGAGAAAGAGGTGAGAACGGGGAAAGAGAGATGGGGGAGAAAGAGGTGAGATCGGGGAAAGAGAGATGGGGGAGAAAGAGGTGAGATCGGGGAAAGAGAGATGGGGGAGAAAGAGAGAGACAGAGAATGAGAGGTGGGGGGAGAAAGAGGTGAGAACGGGGAAAGTGGGGGGGGAGAAAGAGGTGAGAATGGGGAAAGAGAGATGGGGGGAGAAAGAGGTGAGAACGAGGAAAGAGATGGGGGAGAAAGAGGTGAGAACGAGGAAAGAGAGATGGGGGAGAAAGAGGTGAGAACGAAATAAGTGAGGTGGGGGAGAAAGAGGTGAGAACAGGGAAAGTGAGGTGGGGGAGAAAGAGGTGAGAACGGGGAAAGAGAGATGGGGGAGAAAGAGGTGAGATCGGGGAAAGAGAGATGGGGGAGAAAGAGGTGAGATCGGGGAAAGAGAGATGGGGAGAAAGGGGTGAGATCGGGGAAAGAGAGATGGGGGAGAAAGAGAGAGACAGAGAAAGAGAGGTGGGGGAGAAAGAGGTGAGAATGGGGAAAGAGAGATGGGGGAGAAAGAGGTGAGATCGAGGAAAGCAAAAGAGAAAAAAAGGAAAAAGCTTCAAGAAGCGATTGGAAGTAATGTGACAAAAAAAATATCTGTCCTGAAACTTTTTTTTGCTCCGCTATGAACAGCTTTCTCTCTGTCTTCCTCTCTGCCCCGTACAGCTCTCCTTCTCTCTTTCTGTCTGCACCGTCCAGCTCTACTTCTGTCTTTCTCTCTGACCTGTCCAGCTCTCCTTCTGTCCTTCTCTCTGCCCCGTCCAGATCTCCTTCTGTCTTTCTCTCTGCCCCGTCCAGATCTCCTTCTGTCTTTCTCTCTGCTCCGTCCAGCTCTCCTTCTGTCTTTCTCTCTGCTCCGTCCAGCTCTCCTTCTGTCTTTCTCTCTGCCCCGTCCAGCTCTCCTTCTGTCTTTCTCTCTGCCTAGTCCAGCTCTCCTTCTCTATTTCTCTTTGCCCCGTCCAGCTCTGCTTCTGTCTTTCTCTCTGTCCTGTCCAGCTCTCCTTCTGTCCTTCTCTGTGCCCCGTCCAGATCTCCTTCTGTCTTTCTCTCTGCCCCGTCCAGATCTCCTTCTGTCTTTCTCTCTGCTCCGTCCAGCTCTCCTTCTGTCTTTCTCTCTGCCCCGTCCAGCTCTCTTTCTGTCTTTCTCTCTGCCCCGCCCAGCTTTCTTTCTGTCTTTCTCTCTCTGCCCCATCCAGCTCTCTTTATGTCTTTGTCTCTGCCCCGTCCAGTTCTCCTTCTGACTTTCTCTCTGCCTCGTCCAGCTCTCCTTCTGTCTTTCTCTCTGCCCCGTCCAGCTCTCCTTCTGTCTTTCTCTCTGCCTCGTCCAGCTCTCCTTCTGTCTTTCTCTCTGCCCCATCCAGCTCTCCTTCCTTCTTTCTCTCTGCCCCGCCCAGCTCCCCTTCTGTCTTTCTCTCTACGCCGTCCAGCTCTACTTCTGTCTTTCTCTCTGTCCTGTCCAGCTCTCCTTCTGTCCTACTCTCTGCCCCGTCCAGATCTCCTTCTGTCTTTCTCTCTGCCCCGTCCAGATCTCCTTCTGTCTTTCTCTCTGCTCCGTCCAGCTCTCCTTCTGTCTTTCTCTCTGCCCCGTCCAGCTCTCCTTCTGTCTTTCTCTCTGCCCAGTCCAGCTCTCCTTCTCTATTTCTCTTTGCCCCGTCCAGCTCTGCTTCTGTCTTTCTCTCTGTCCTGTCCAGCTCTCCTTCTGTCTTTCTTTCTGCCCCATCCAGCTCCCCTTCTGTCTCTCTCTCTGCCTCGTTCAGCTCTCCTTCTGCATTTCTCTCTGCCCCGTCCAGCTCTCCTTCTGTCTTTCTCTCTGCCCCTTCCAGCTCTTTTTATCTTTCTCTCTGCCCCGTCCAGCTCTCCTTCTGTCCTTCTCTCTGCCCCGTCCAGGTCTCCTTCTGTCTTTCTCTCTGCCCCATCCAGCTCTCCTTCCTTCTTTCTTTCTGACCCGTGTATCTCTCCTTCTGTCTTTCTCTCTGCCCCTCCCTTCTCCCCTTCTGTCTTTCTCTCTGCCCCGTCCAGCTCTCCTTCTGTCTTTCTCTCTGCCCCGTCCAGCTCTCCTTCTGTCTTTCTCTCTGGCCCATCCAGCTCTCCTTCTGTCTTTCTCTCTGTCCCGTCCTTGTCTCCTGTCTTTCTCTCTGCCCCGTCCTTGTCTCCTTCTGTCTTTCTCTCTGCCCCGTCCAGCTCCCCTTCTGTATTTCTCTCTTCCCCGTCCAGCTCTCCTTCTGTCTTTCTCTCTGCCCCGTCCAGCTCTCCTTCTGTCTTTCTCTCTGCCCCGTCCAGCTCTCCTTCTGTCTTTCTCTCTGCCCCGTCCAGTTCTCCTTCTGTCTTTCTCTCTGCCCCGTCCAGCTCTCTTTCTGTCTTTCTCTCTGCCCCATATAGCTCTCCTTCTGTCTTTCTCTCTGCCCCGTCCAGCTCTTCTTCTGTCTTTCTCTCTACCCCGTCCAGCTCTCCTTCTGTCTTTCTCTCTGCCCAATCCAGCTCTCCTTCTGTCTTTCTCTCTGCCCCGTCCAGCTCTTCTTCTGTCTTTCTCACTCCCCCGTCCAGCTCCCCTTCTGTCTATCTCTCTGCCCCGTCCAGCTCTTCTTCTGTCTTTCTCACTGCCCCGTCCAGCTCCCCTTCTGTCTTTCTCTCTGCCCCGTCCAGCTCTCATTCTCTCTTTCTCTCTCCCCCGTTCAGCTCTCCTTCTCTATTTCTCTCTGCCTCGTCCAGCTCGCCTTCCGTCCTTCTCTCTGCCCAATCCAGCTCTCCTTCTGTCTTTCTCTCTGCCCTATCCACCTCCCCTTCTGTCTCTCTCTCTGCCTCGTCCAGCTCTCCTTCTGTATTTCTCTCTGCCCCGTCCAGCTCTCCTTCTGTCTTTCTCTCTGCCCCGTCCAGCTCTCTTTCTGTCCTTCTCTCTGCCCCGCCCAGCTTTCTTTCTGTCTTTCTCTCTCTGCCCCATATAGCTCTCTCTATGTCTTTCTCTCTGCCCCGTCCAGCTCTCCTTCTGTCTTTCTCTCTGCCCCATCCAGCTCTCCTTCTGCCTTTCTCTCTGCCCCGTCCAGCTCCCCTTCTGTATTTCTCTCTGCCCCGCCCAGCTCCCCTTCTGTCTTTCTCTCTGCCCCGTCCAGCTCTCCTTCTGTCTTTCTCTCTGCCCCGTCCAGCTCTCCTTCTGTCATTCTCTCTGGCCCATCCAGCTCTCCTTCTGTCTTTCTCTCTGCCCCGTCCTTGTCTCCTTCTGTCTTTCTCTCTGCCCCGTCCAGCTCTCCTTCTGTCTTTCTCTCTGCCCCGTCAAGCTCTCCTTCTGTCTTTCTCTCTGCCCCGTCCAGTTCTCCTTCTGTCTTTCTCTCTGCCCCGTCCAGCTCTCTTTCTGTCTTTCTCTCTGCCCCATATAGCTCTCCTTCTGTCTTTCTCTCTGCCCCGTCCAGCTCTTCTTCTGTCTTTCTCTCTGCCCCGTCCAGCTCTCCTTCTGTCTTTCTCTCTGCCCAATCCAGCTCTCCTTCTGTCTTTCTCTCTGCCCCGTCCAGCTCTTCTTCTGTCTTTCTCACTGCCCCGTCCAGCTCCCCTTCTGTCTTTCTCTCTGCCCCGTCCAGCTCTCATTCTCTCTTTCTCTCTCCCCCTTTCAGCTCTCCTTCTGTCTTTCTCTCTGCCTCGTCCAGCTCTCCTTCTGTCCTTCTCTCTGCCCCGTCCAGCTCCCCTTATTTCTTTCTCTCTGCCCCGTCCAGCTCTCATTCTCTCTTTCTCTCTCCCCGTTCAGCTCTCCTTCTGTCTTTCTCTCTGCCTCGTCCAGCTCCCCTTCCGTCCTTCTCTCTGCCCAATCCAGCTCTCCTTCTGTCTTTCTCTCTGCCCCATCCACCTCCCCTTCTGTCTCTCTCTCTGCCTTGTCCAGCTCTCCTTCTGTATTTCTCTCTGCCCCGTCCAGCTCTCCTTCTGTATTTTTCTCTGCCCCGTCCAGCTCTCTTTCTGTCCTTCTCTCTGCCCCGCCCAGCTTTCTTTCTGTCTTACTCTCTCTGCCCCATATAGCTCTCTCTATGTCTTTCTCTCTGCCCCGTCCAGCTCTCCTTCTGTCTTTCTCTCTGCCCCGTCCAGCTCTTCTTCTGTCTTTCTCACTGCCCCGTCCAGCTCCCCTTCTGTCTTTTTCTCTGCCCCGTCCAGCTCTCATTCTCTCTTTCTCTCTCCCCCGTTCAGCTCTCCTTCTGTATTTCTCTCTGCCTCGTCCAGCTCCCCTTCCGTCCTTCTCTCTGCCCAATCCAGCTCTCCTTCTGTCTTTGTCTCTGCCCTATCCACCTCCCCTTCTGTCTCTCTCTCTGCCTCGTCCAGCTCTCCTTCTGTATTTCTCTCTGCCCCGTCCAGCTCTCCTTCTGTCTTTCTCTCTGCCCCCTCCAGCTCTCTTTCTGTCCTTCTCTCTGCCCCGCCCAGCTTTCTTTCTGTCTTTCTCTCTTTGCCCCATATAGCTCTCTCTATGTCTTTCTCTCTGCCCCATCCAGCTCTCCTTCCTTCTTTCTTTCTGCCCCATGTATCTCTCCTTCTGTCTTTCTCTCTGCCCCGCCCAGCTCCCCTTCTGTCTTTCTCTCTGCCCCGTCCAGCTCTCCTTCTGTCTTTCTCTCTGCCCCGTCCAGCTCTCCTTCTGTCTTTCTCTCTGGCCCATCCAGCTCTCCTTCTGTCTTTCTCTCTGCCCCGTCCTTGTCTCCTTCTGTCTTTCTCTCTGCCCCGTCCAGCTCCCCTTCTGTATTTCTCTCTTCCCCGTCCAGCTCTCCTTCTGTCTTTCTCTCTGCCCCGTCCAGCTCTCCTTCTGTCTTTCTCTCTGCCCCGTCCAGTTCTCCTTCTGTCTTTCTCTCTGCCCCGTCCAGCTCTCTTTCTGTCTTTCTCTCTGCCCCATATAGCTCTCCTTCTGTCTTTCTCTCTGCCCCGTCCAGCTCTTCTTCTGTCTTTCTCTCTGCCCCGTCCAGCTCTCCTTCTGTCTTTCTCTCTGCCCAATCCAGCTCTCCTTCTGTCTTTCTCTCTGCCCCGTCCAGCTCTTCTTCTGTCTTTCTCACTGCCCCGTCCAGCTCCCCTTCTGTCTTTCTCTCTGCCCCGTCCAGCTCTCATTCTCTCTTTCACTCTCCCCCTTTCAGCTCTCCTTCTGTCTTTCTCTCTGCCTCGTCCAGCTCTCCTTCTGTCCTTCTCTCTGCCCCGTCCAGCTCCCCTTCTGTCTTTCTCTCTGCCCCGTCCAGCTCTCATTCTCTCTTTCTCTCTCCCCCGTTCAGCTCTCCTTCTGTCTTTCTCTCTGCCCCGTCCAGCTCTCATTCTCTCTTTCTCTCTCCCCCTTTCAGCTCTCCTTCTGTCTTTCTCTCTGCCTCGTACACCTCTAATTCTGTCCTTCTCTCTGCCCCGTCCAGCTCCCCTTCTGTCTTTCTCTCTGCCCCGTCCAGCTCTCATTCTCTCTTTCTCTCTGCCCCGTTCAGCTCTCCTTCTGTCTTTCTCTCTGCCTCGTCCAGCTCCCCTTCCGTCCTTCTCTCTGCCCAATCCAGCTCTCCTTCTGTCTTTCTCTCTGCCCCATCCACCTCCCCTTCTGTCTCTCTCTCTGCCTCGTCCAGCTCTCCTTCTGTCTTTCTCTCTGCCCCATCCAGCTCTCCTTCCTTCTTTCTTTCTGCCCCATGTATCTCTCCTTCTGTCATTCTCTCTGCCCCGCCCAGCTCCCCTTCTGTCTTTCTCTCTGCCCCGTCCAGCTCTCCTTCTGTCTTTCTCTCTGCCCCATCCAGCTCTTCTTCTGTCTTTCTCACTGCCCCGTCCAGCTCCCCTTCTGTCTTTCTCTCTGCCCCGTCCAGCTCTCATTGTCTCTTTCTCTCTCCCCCTTTCAGCTCTCCTTCTGTCTTTCTCTCTGCCTCGTCCAGCTCTCCTTCTGTCCTTCTCTCTGCCTCGTCCAGCTCTCCTTCTGTATTTCTCTCTGCCCCGTCCAGCTCTCTTTCTGTCCTTCTCTTTGCCCCGCCCAGCTTTCTTTCTGTCTTTCTCTCTCTGTCCCGTCCAGCTCTCTTTATGTCTTTCTCTCTGCCCCGTCCAGCTCCCCTTCCGTCATTCTCTCTGCCCCATCCAGCTCTCCTTCTGTCTTTCTCTCTGCCCCATCCACCTCCCCTTCTGTCTCTCTCTCTGCCTCGTCCAGCTCTCCTTCTGTATTTCTCTCTGCCCCGTCCAGCTCTCTTTCTGTCCTTCTCTCTGCCCCGCCCAGCTTTCTTTCTGTCTTTCTCTCTCTGTCCCGTCCAGCTCTCTTCATGTCTTTCTCTCTGCCCCGTCCAGTTCTTTTTATCTTTCTCTCTGCCCCGTCCAGCTCTCCTTCTGTCCTTCTCTCTGCCCCGTCCAGGTCTCCTTCTGTCTTTCTCTCTGCCCCATCCAGCTCTCCTTCCTTCTTTCTTTCTGCCCCATGTATCTCTCCTTCTGTCTTTCTCTCTGCCCCGCCCAGCTCCCCTTCTGTCTTTCTCTCTGCCCCGTCCAGCTCTCCTTCTGTCTTTCTCTCTGCCCCGTCCAGCTCTCCTTCTGTCTTTCTCTCTGGCCCATCCAGCTCTCCTTCTGTCTTTCTCTCTGCCCCGTCCTTGTCTCCTTCTGTCTTTCTCTCTGCCCCGTCCAGCTCTCTTTCTGTCCTTCTCTCTGCCCCGCCCAGCTTTCTTTCTGTCTTTCTCTCTCTGTCCCGTCCAGCTCTCTTCATGTCTTTCTCTCTGCCCCGTCCAGTTCTTTTTATCTTTCTCTCTGCCCCGTCCAGCTCTCCTTCTGTCCTTCTCTCTGCCCCGTCCAGCTCTCCTTCTGTCCTTCTCTCTGCCCCGCCCAGCTCCCCTTCTGTCTTTCTCTCTGCCCCGTCCAGCTCTCCTTCTGTCTTTCTCTCTGCCCCGTCCAGCTCTCCTTCTGTCTTTCTCTCTGGCCCATCCAGCTCTCCTTCTGTCTTTCTCTCTGCCCCGTCCTTGTCTCCTTCTGTCTTTCTCTCTGCCCCGTCCAGCTCCCCTTCTGTATTTCTCTCTTCCCCGTCCAGCTCTCCTTCTGTCTTTCTCTCTGTCCCGTCCAGCTCTCCTTCTGTCTTTCTCTCTGCCCCGTCCAGTTCTCCTTCTGTCTTTCTCTCTGCCCCGTCCAGCTCTCTTTCTGTCTTTCTCTCTGCCCCATATAGCTCTCCTTCTGTCTTTCTCTCTGCCCCGTCCAGCTCTTCTTCTGTCTTTCTCTCTGCCCCGTCCAGCTCTCCTTCTGTCTTTCTCTCTGCCCAATCCAGCTCTCCTTCTGTCTTTCTCTCTGCCCCGTCCAGCTCTTCTTCTGTCTTTCTCACTGCCCCGTCCAGCTCCCCTTCTGTCTTTCTCTCTGCCCCGTCCAGCTCTCATTCTCTCTTTCACTCTCCCCCTTTCAGCTCTCCTTCTGTCTTTCTCTCTGCCTCGTCCAGCTCTCCTTCTGTCCTTCTCTCTGCCCCGTCCAGCTCCCCTTCTGTCTTTCTCTCTGCCCCGTCCAGCTCTCATTCTCTCTTTCTCTCTCCCCCGTTCAGCTCTCCTTCTGTCTTTCTCTCTGCCCCGTCCAGCTCTCATTCTCTCTTTCTCTCTCCCCCTTTCAGCTCTCCTTCTGTCTTTCTCTCTGCCCCGTCCAGCTCTTCTTCTGTCTTTCTCACTGCCCCGTCCAGCTCCCCTTCTGTCTTTCTCTCTGCCCCGTCCAGCTCTCATTCTCTCTTTCACTCTCCCCCTTTCAGCTCTCCTTCTGTCTTTCTCTCTGCCTCGTCCAGCTCTCCTTCTGTCCTTCTCTCTGCCCCGTCCAGCTCCCCTTCTGTCTTTCTCTCTGCCCCGTCCAGCTCTCATTCTCTCTTTCTCTCTCCCCCGTTCAGCTCTCCTTCTGTCTTTCTCTCTGCCCCGTCCAGCTCTCATTCTCTCTTTCTCTCTCCCCCTTTCAGCTCTCCTTCTGTCTTTCTCTCTGCCTCGTACACCTCTAATTCTGTCCTTCTCTCTGCCCCGTCCAGCTCCCCTTCTGTCTTTCTCTCTGCCCCGTCCAGCTCTCATTCTCTCTTTCTCTCTGCCCCGTTCAGCTCTCCTTCTGTCTTTCTCTCTGCCTCGTCCAGCTCCCCTTCCGTCCTTCTCTCTGCCCAATCCAGCTCTCCTTCTGTCTTTCTCTCTGCCCCATCCACCTCCCCTTCTGTCTCTCTCTCTGCCTCGTCCAGCTCTCCTTCTGTCTTTCTCTCTGCCCCATCCAGCTCTCCTTCCTTCTTTCTTTCTGCCCCATGTATCTCTCCTTCTGTCATTCTCTCTGCCCCGCCCAGCTCCCCTTCTGTCTTTCTCTCTGCCCCGTCCAGCTCTCCTTCTGTCTTTCTCTCTGCCCCATCCAGCTCTTCTTCTGTCTTTCTCACTGCCCCGTCCAGCTCCCCTTCTGTCTTTTTCTCTGCCCCGTCCAGCTCTCATTGTCTCTTTCTCTCTCCCCCTTTCAGCTCTCCTTCTGTCTTTCTCTCTGCCTCGTCCAGCTCTCCTTCTGTCCTTCTCTCTGCCTCGTCCAGCTCTCCTTCTGTATTTCTCTCTGCCCCGTCCAGCTCTCTTTCTGTCCTTCTCTTTGCCCCGCCCAGCTTTCTTTCTGTCTTTCTCTCTCTGTCCCGTCCAGCTCTCTTTATGTCTTTCTCTCTGCCCCGTCCAGCTCCCCTTCCGTCATTCTCTCTGCCCAATCCAGCTCTCCTTCTGTCTTTCTCTCTGCCCCATCCACCTCCCCTTCTGTCTCTCTCTCTGCCTCGTCCAGCTCTCCTTCTGTATTTCTCTCTGCCCCGTCCAGCTCTCTTTCTGTCCTTCTCTCTGCCCCGCCCAGCTTTCTTTCTGTCTTTCTCTCTCTGTCCCGTCCAGCTCTCTTCATGTCTTTCTCTCTGCCCCGTCCAGTTCTTTTTATCTTTCTCTCTGCCCCGTCCAGCTCTCCTTCTGTCCTTCTCTCTGCCCCGTCCAGGTCTCCTTCTGTCTTTCTCTCTGCCCCATCCAGCTCTCCTTCCTTCTTTCTTTCTGCCCCATGTATCTCTCCTTCTGTCTTTCTCTCTGCCCCGCCCAGCTCCCCTTCTGTCTTTCTCTCTGCCCCGTCCAGCTCTCCTTCTGTCTTTCTCTCTGCCCCGTCCAGCTCTTCTTCTGTCTTTCTCTCTGGCCCATCCAGCTCTCCTTCTGTCTTTCTCTCTGCCCCGTCCTTGTCTCCTTCTGTCTTTCTCTCTGCCCCGTCCAGCTCCCCTTCTGTATTTCTCTCTTCCCCGTCCAGCTCTCCTTCTGTCTTTCTCTCTGTCCCGTCCAGCTCTCCTTCTGTCTTTCTCTCTGCCCCGTCCAGTTCTCCTTCTGTCTTTCTCTCTGCCCCGTCCAGCTCTCTTTCTGTCTTTCTCTCTGCCCCATATAGCTCTCCTTCTGTCTTTCTCTCTGCCCCGTCCAGCTCTTCTTCTGTCTTTCTCTCTGCCCCGTCCAGCTCTCCTTCTGTCTTTCTCTCTGCCCAATCCAGCTCTCCTTCTGTCTTTCTCTCTGCCCCGTCCAGCTCTTCTTCTGTCTTTCTCACTGCCCCGTCCAGCTCCCCTTCTGTCTTTCTCTCTGCCCCGTCCAGCTCTCATTCTCTCTTTCACTCTCCCCCTTTCAGCTCTCCTTCTGTCTTTCTCTCTGCCTCGTCCAGCTCTCCTTCTGTCCTTCTCTCTGCCCCGTCCAGCTCCCCTTCTGTCTTTCTCTCTGCCCCGTCCAGCTCTCATTCTCTCTTTCTCTCTCCCCCGTTCAGCTCTCCTTCTGTCTTTCTCTCTGCCCCGTCCAGCTCTCATTCTCTCTTTCTCTCTCCCCCTTTCAGCTCTCCTTCTGTCTTTCTCTCTGCCTCGTACACCTCTAATTCTGTCCTTCTCTCTGCCCCGTCCAGCTCCCCTTCTGTCTTTCTCTCTGCCCCGTCCAGCTCTCATTCTCTCTTTCTCTCTGCCCCGTTCAGCTCTCCTTCTGTCTTTCTCTCTGCCTCGTCCAGCTCCCCTTCCGTCCTTCTCTCTGCCCAATCCAGCTCTCCTTCTGTCTTTCTCTCTGCCCCATCCACCTCCCCTTCTGTCTCTCTCTCTGCCTTGTCCAGCTCTCCTTCTGTATTTCTCTCTGCCCCGTCCAGCTCTCCTTCTATCTTTCTCTCTGTCCCGTCCAGCTCTCTTTCTGTCCTTCTCTCTCCCCCGCCCAGCTTTCTTTCTGTCTTTCTCTCTCTGCCCCATATAGCTCTCTCTATGTCATTCTCTCTGCCCCGTCCAGCTCTCCTTCTGTCTTTCTCTCTGCCCCGTCCAGCTCTCCTTCTGCCTTTCTCTCTGCCCCGTCCAGCTCCCCTTCCGTATTTCTCTCTGCCTCTTCCAGCTCTCCTTCTGTCTTTCTCTCTGCCCGTCCAGCTCTCCTTCTGTCTTTCTCTCTGCCCAATCCAGCTCTCCTTCTGTCTTTTTCTCTGCCCCATCCAGCTCTTCTTCTGTCTTTCTCACTGCCCCGTCCAGCTCCCCTTCTGTCTTTCTCTCTGCCCCGTCCAGGTCTCATTCTCTCTTTCTCTCTCCCCCTTTCAGCTCTCCTTCTGTCTTTCTCTCTGCCTCGTCCAGCTCTCCTTCTGTCCTTCTCTCTGCCCCATCCAGCTCCCCTTCTGTCTTTCTCTCTGCCCGATCCAGCTCTCATTCTCTCTTTCTCTCTCCCCCTTTCAGCTCTCCTTCTGTCTTTCTCTCTTCCTCGTCCAGCTCCCCTTCCGTCCTTCTCTCTGCCCCATCCAGCTCTCCTTCTGTCTTTCTCTCTGCCCCATCCACCTCCCCTTCTGTCTTTCTCTCTGCCTCGTCCAGCTCTCCTTCTGTATTTCTCTCTGTCCCGTCCAGCTCTCTTTATATCTTTCTCTCTGCCCCGTCCAGTTCTTTTTATCTTTCTCTCTGCCCCGTCCAGCTCTCCTTCTGTCTTTCTCTCTGCCCCATCTAGCTCTCCTTCCTTCTTTCTTTCTGCCCCGTGTATCTCTCCTTCTGTCTTTCTCTCTGCCCCGCACAGCTCCCCTTCTGTCTTTCTCTCTGCCCCGTCCATCTCTCCTTCTGTCTTTCTCTCTGCCCCGTCCAGCTCTCCTGTCTTTCTCTCTGGCCCATTCAGCTCTCCTTCTGTCTTTCTCTCTGCCCCTTCCTTGTCTCCTTCTGTCTTTCTCTCTGCCCCGTCCAGCTCCCCTTCTGTATTTCTCTCTTCCCCGTCCAGCTCTCCTTCTGTCTTTCTCTCTGCCCCGTCCAGCTCCCCTTCCGTCCTTCTCTCTGCCCAATCCAGCTCTCCTTCTGTCTTTCTCTCTGCCCCATCCACCTCCCCTTCTGTCTCTCTCTCTGCCTCGTCCAGCTCTCCTTCTGTATTTCTCTCTGTCCCGTCCAGCTCTCCTTCTGTCTTTCTCTCTGCCCCGTCCAGCTCTCTTTCTGTCCTTCTCTCTGCCCCGCCCAGCTTTCTTTCTGTCTTTCTCTCTCTGCCCCATATAGCTCTCTCTATTTCTTTCTCTCTGCCCCGTCCAGCTCTCCTTCTGTCTTTCTCTCTGCCCCGTCCAGCTCTCCTTCTGCCTTTCTCTCTGCCCCGTCCAGCTCCCCTTCCGTATTTCTCTCTGCCTCTTCCAGCTCTCCTTCTGTCTTTCTCTCTGCCCCGTCCAGCTCTCCTTCTGTCTTCCTCTCTGCCCAATCCAGCTCTCCTTCTGTCTTTTTCTCTGCCACATCCAGCTCTTCTTCTGTCTTTCTCACTGCCCCGTCCAGCTCCCCTTCTGTCTTTCTCTCTGCCCCGTCCAGCTCTCATTCTCTCTTTCTCTCTCCCCCTTTCAGCTCTCCTTCTGTCTTTCTCTCTGCCTCGTCCAGCTCTCCTTCTGTCCTTCTCTATGCCCCATCCAGCTCCCCTTCTGTCTTTCTCTCTGCCCCGTCCAGCTCTCATTCTCTCTTTCTCTCTCCCCCTTTCAGCTCTCCTTTTGTCTTTCTCTCTGCCTCGTCCAGCTCCCCTTCCGTCCTTCTCTCTGCCCCATCCAGCTCTCCTTCTGTCTTTCTCTCTGCCCCATCCACCTCCCCTTCTGTCTCTCTCTCTGCCTCGTCCAGCTCTCCTTCTGTATTTCTCTCTGCCCCGTCCAGCTCTCTTTCTGTCCTTCTCTCTGCCCCGCCCAGCTTTCTTTCTGTCTTTCTCTCTCTGTCCCGTCCAGCTCTCTTTATGTCTTTCTCTCTGCCCCGTCCAGTTCTTTTTATCTTTCTCTCTGCCCCGTCCAGCTCTCCTTCTGTCCTTCTCTCTGCCCCGTCCAGGTCTCCTTCTGTCTTTCTCTCTGCCCCATCCAGCTCTCCTTCCTTCTTTCTTTCTGCCCCGTGTATCTCTCCTTCTGTCTTTCTCTCTGCCCCGCCCAGCTCCCCTTCTGTCTTTCTCTCTGCCCCGTCCATCTCTCCTTCTGTCTTTCTCTCTGCCCCGTCCAGCTCTCCTTCTGTCTTTCTCTCTGGCCCATCCAGCTCTCCTTCTGTCTTTCTCTCTGCCCCGTCCTTGTCTCCTTCTGTCTTTCTCTCTGCCCCGTCCAGCTCCCCTTCTGTATTTCTCTCTTCCCCGTCCAGCTCTCCTTCTGTCTTTCTCTCTGCCCCGTCCAGCTCTCTTTCTGTCCTTCTCTCTTTCCCGCCCAGCTTTCTTTCTGTCTTTCTCTCTCTGCCCCATATAGCTCTCTCTATGTCTTTCTCTCTGCCCCGTCCAGCTCTCCTTCTGTCTTTCTCTCTGCCCCGTCCAGCTCTCCTTCTGCCTTTCTCTCTGCCCCGTCCAGCTCCCCTTCCGTATTTCTCTCTGCCTCTTCCAGCTCTCCTTCTGTCTTTCTCTCTGCCCGTCCAGCTCTCCGTCTGTCTTTCTCTCTGCCCAATCCAGCTCTCCTTCTGTCTTTTTCTCTGCCCCGTCCAGCTCTCCTTCTGTCTTTCTCTCTGCCCCGTCCAGCTCTCCTTCTGTCTTTCTCTCTGCCCAATCCAGCTCTCCTTCTGTCTTTCTCTCTGCCCAGTCCAGCTCTTCTTCTGTCTTTCTCACTGCCGCGTCTAGCTCCCCTTCTGTCTTTCTCTCTGCCCCGTCCAGCTCTCAATCTCTCTTTCTCTCTCCCCCTTTCAGCTCTCCTTCTGTCTTTCTCTCTGCCTCGTCCAGCTCTCCTTCTGTCCTTCTCTCTGCCCCATCCAGCTCCCCTTCTGTCTTTCTCTCTGCCCCGTCCAGCTCTCATTCTCTCTTTCTCTCTCCCCCTTTCAGCTCTCCTTCTGTCTCTCTCTCTGCCCCATCCAGCTCCCCTTCCGTCCTTCTCTCTGCCCCATCCAGCTCTCCTTCTGTCTTTCTCTCTGCCCCATCCACCTCCCCTTCTGTCTCTCTCTCTGCCTCGTCCAGCTCTCCTTCTGTATTTCTCTCTGCCCCGTCCAGCTCTCTTTCTGTCCTTCTCTCTGCCCCGCCCAGCTTTCTTTCTGTCTTTCTCTCTCTGTCCCGTCCAGCTCTCTTTGTGTCTTTCTCTCTGCCCCGTCCAGTTCTCCTTCTGTCTTTCTCTCTGTCTCGTCCAGCTCTCCTTCTGCCTTTCTCTCTGCCCCGGCCAGCTCTCCTTCTGTCTTTCTCTCTGCCTCTTCCAGCTCTCCTTCTGTCTGTCTCTCTGCCCCATCCAGATCTCCTTCTGTCTTTCTCTCTGCCCCGTTCAACTCTCCTTCTGTTTTTTTCTCTGCCCCGTCCAGCTCTCTTTCTGTCTTTCTCTATGCCACGTCCAGCTCTCCTTCTGTCTTTCTCTCTGCCCCGTCCAGCTCCCCTTCTGTATTTCTCTCTGCCCCGTCCAGCTCTCTTTCTGTCATTCTCTCTGCCCCGCCCAGCTTTCTTTCTGTCTTTCTCTCTCTGTCCCGTCCAGCTCTCTTTATATCTTTCTCTCTTCCCCGTCCAGTTCTTTTTATCTTTCTCTCTGCCCCGTCCAGCTCTCCTTCTGTCCTTCTCTCTGCCCCGTCCAGGTCTCCTTCTGTCTTTCTCTCTGCCCCATCTAGCTCTCCTTCCTTCTTTCTTTCTGCCCCGTGTATCTCTCCTTCTGTCTTTCTCTCTGCCCCGCCCAGCTCCCCTTCTGTCTTTCTCTCTGCCCCGTTCATCTCTCCTTCTGTCTTTCTCTCTGCCCCGTCCAGCTCTCCTGTCTTTCTCTCTGGCCCATTCAGCTCTCCTTCTGTCTTTCTCTCTGCCCCGTCCTTGTCTCCTTCTGTCTTTCTCTCTGCCCCGTCCAGCTCCCCTTCTGTATTTCTCTCTTCCCCGTCCAGCTCTCCTTCTGTCTTTCTCTCTGCCCCGTCCAGCTCCCCTTCCGTCCTTCTCTCTGCCCAATCCAGCTCTCCTTCTGTCTTTCTCTCTGCCCCATCCACCTCCCTTTCTGTCTCTCTCTCTGCCTCGTCCAGCTCTCCTTCTGTATTTCTCTCTGCCCCGTCCAGCTCTCCTTCTGTCTTTCTCTCTGCCCCGTCCAGCTCTCTTTCTGTCCTTCTCTCTGCCCCGCCCAGCTTTCTTTCTGTCTTTCTCTCTCTGCCCCATATAGCTCTCTCTATTTCTTTCTCTCTGCCCCGTCCAGCTCTCCTTCTGTCTTTCTCTCTGCCCCGTCCAGCTCTCCTTCTGCCTTTCTCTCTGCCCCGTCCAGCTCCCCTTCCGTATTTCTCTCTGCCTCTTCCAGCTCTCCTTCTGTCTTTCTCTCTGCCCCGTCCAGCTCTCCTTCTGTCTTCCTCTCTGCCCAATCCAGCTCTCCTTCTGTCTTTTTCTCTGCCCCATCCAGCTCTTCTTCTGTCTTTCTCACTGCCCCGTCCAGCTCCCCTTCTGTCTTTCTCTCTGCCCCGTCCAGCTCTCATTCTCTCTTTCTCTCTCCCCCTTTCAGCTCTCCTTCTGTCTTTCTCTCTGCCTCGTCCAGCTCTCCTTCTGTCATTCTCTCTGCCCCATCCAGCTCCCCTTCTGTCTTTCTCTCTGCCCCGTCCAGCTCTCATTCTCTCTTTCTCTCTCCCCCTTTCAGCTCTCCTTTTGTCTTTCTCTCTGCCTCGTCCAGCTCCCCTTCCGTCCTTCTCTCTGCCCCATCCAGCTCTCCTTCTGTCTTTCTCTCTGCCCCATCCACCTCCCCTTCTGTCTCTCTCTCTGCCTCGTCCAGCTCTCCTTCTGTATTTCTCTCTGCCCCGTCCAGCTCTCTTTCTGTCCTTCTCTCTGCCCCGCCCAGCTTTCTTTCTGTCTTTCTCTCTCTGTCCCGTCCAGCTCTCTTTATGTCTTTCTCTCTGCCCCGTCCAGTTCTTTTTATCTTTCTCTCTGCCCCGTCCAGCTCTCCTTCTGTCCTTCTCTCTGCCCCGTCCAGGTCTCCTTCTGTCTTTCTCTCTGCCCCATCCAGCTCTCCTTCCTTCTTTCTTTCTGCCCCGTGTATCTCTCCTTCTGTCTTTCTCTCTGCCCCGCCCAGCTCCCCTTCTGTCTTTCTCTCTGCCCCGTCCATCTCTCCTTCTGTCTTTCTCTCTGCCCCGTCCAGCTCTCCTTCTGTCTTTCTCTCTGGCCCATCCAGCTCTCCTTCTGTCTTTCTCTCTGCCCCGTCCTTGTCTCCTTCTGTCTTTCTCTCTGCCCCGTCCAGCTCCCCTTCTGTATTTCTCTCTGCCCCGTCCAGCTCTCCTTCTGTCTTTCTCTCTGCCCCGTCCAGCTCTCTTTCTGTCCTTCTCTCTGCCCCGCCCAGCTTTCTTTCTGTCTTTCTCTCTCTGCCCCATATAGCTCTCTCTATGTCTTTCTCTCTGCCCCGTCCAGCTCTCCTTCTGCCTTTCTCTCTGCCCCGTCCAGCTCCCCTTCCGTATTTCTCTCTGCCTCTTCCAGCTCTCCTTCTGTCTTTCTCTCTGCCCGTCCAGCTCTCCTTCTGTCTTTCTCTCTGCCCAATCCAGCTCTCCTTCTGTCTTTTTCTCTGCCCCGTCCAGCTCTCCTTCTGTCTTTGTCTCTGCCCCGTCCAGCTCTCCTTCTGTCTTTCTCTCTGCCCAATCCAGCTCTCCTTCTGTCTTTCTCTCTGCCCAGTCCAGCTCTTCTTCTGTCTTTCTCACTGCCCCGGCCAGCTCTCCTTCTGTCTTTCTCTCTGCCTCTTCCAGCTCTCCTTCTGTCTGTCTCTCTGCCCCATCCAGATATCCTTCTGTCTTTCTCTCTGCCCCGTTCAACTCTCCTTCTGTTTTTTTCTCTGCCCCGTCCAGCTCTCTTTCTGTCTTTCTCTATGCCACGTCCAGCTCTCCTTCTGTCTTTCTCTCTGCCCCGTCCAGCTCCCCTTCTGTCTTTCTCTCTGCCACGTCCAGCTCCCCTTCTGTCTTTCTCTCTGCCTCGTACACCTCTCCTTCTGTCTTTCTTTCCGCACCGACCAGCTCTCCTTCTCTCTTTCTGTCTGTCCCATCCAGCTCTCCTTCTCTCTGCCCCGTCCAGCTCTCATTCTGTTTTTCTTTCCGCCCCGACCAGCTCTCCTTCTCTCTTTCTATCTGTCCCGTCCAGCTCTCCTTCTCTCTGCCCCGTCCAGCTCTCCATCTCTCTTTCTGTCTGTCTGTCCCGTCCAGCTCTCCTTCTCTCTGCCCCGTCCAGCTCTCCATCTCTCTTTCTGTCTGTCTGTCCCGTCCAGCTCTCCTTCTCTCTGCCCCGTCCAGCTCTCCATCTCTCTTTCTGTCTGTCTGTCCCGTCCAGCTTTCCTTCTCTCTTTCTCTCTCTGCCCCGTCCAGCTCTCCTTCTGTCCTTCTCTCTGCCCCGTCCAGGTCTCCTTCTGTCTTTCTCTCTGCCTCTTCCAGCTCTCCTTCTGTCTGTCTCTCTGCCCCATCCAGATATCCTTCTGTCTTTCTCTCTGCCCCGTTCAACTCTCCTTCTGTTTTTTTCTCTGCCCCGTCCAGCTCTCTTTCTGTCTTTCTCTATGCCACGTCCAGCTCTCCTTCTGTCTTTCTCTCTGCCCCGTCCAGCTCCCCTTCTGTCTTTCTCTCTGCCACGTCCAGCTCCCCTTCTGTCTTTCTCTCTGCCTCGTACACCTCTCCTTCTGTCTTTCTTTCCGCACCGACCAGCTCTCCTTCTCTCTTTCTGTCTGTCCCATCCAGCTCTCCTTCTCTCTGCCCCGTCCAGCTCTCATTCTGTTTTTCTTTCCGCCCCGACCAGCTCTCCTTCTCTCTTTCTATCTGTCCCGTCCAGCTCTCCTTCTCTCTGCCCCGTCCAGCTCTCCATCTCTCTTTCTGTCTGTCTGTCCCGTCCAGCTCTCCTTCTCTCTGCCCCGTCCAGCTCTCCATCTCTCTTTCTGTCTGTCTGTCCCGTCCAGCTCTCCTTCTCTCTGCCCCGTCCAGCTCTCCATCTCTCTTTCTGTCTGTCTGTCCCGTCCAGCTTTCCTTCTCTCTTTCTCTCTCTGCCCCGTCCAGCTCTCCTTCTGTCCTTCTCTCTGCCCCGTCCAGGTCTCCTTCTGTCTTTCTCTCTGCCCCATCCAGCTCTCCTTCCTTCTTTCTTTCTGCCCCGTGTATCTCTCCTTCTGTCTTTCTCTCTGCCCCGCCCAGCTCCCCTTCTGTCTTTCTATCTGCCCCGTCCATCTCTCCTTCTGTCTTTCTCTCTGCCCCGTCCAGCTCTCCTTCTGTCTTTCTCTCTGGCCCATCCAGCTCTCCTTCTGTCTTTCTCTCTGCCCCGTCCTTGTCTCATTCTGTCTTTCTCTCTGCCCCGTCCAGCTCTCTTTCTGTCCTTCTCTCTGCCCCGCCGAGCTTTCTTTCTGTCTTTCTCTCTCTGCCCCATATAGCTCTCTCTATGTCTTTCTCTCTGCCCCGTCCAGCTCTCCTTCTGTCTTTCTCTCAGCCCCGTCCAGCTCTCCTTCTGCCTTTCTCTCTGCCCCGTCCAGCTCCCCTTCCGTATTTCTCTCTGCCTCTTCCAGCTCTCCTTCTGTCTTTCTCTCTGCCCGTCCAGCTCTCCTTCTGTCTTTCTCTCTGCCCAATCCAGCTCTCCTTCTGTCTTTTTCTCTGCCCCGTCCAGCTCTCCTTCTGTCTTTCTCTCTGCCCCGTCCAGCTCTCCTTCTGTCTTTCTCTCTGCCCAATCCAGCTCTCCTTCTGTCTTTCTCTCTGCCCAGTCCAGCTCTTCTTCTGTCTTTCTCACTGCCCCGTCTAGCTCCCCTTCTGTCTTTCTCTCTGCCCCGTCCAGCTCTCAATCTCTCTTTCTCTCTCCCCCTTTCAGCTCTCCTTCTGTCTTTCTCTCTGCCTCGTCCAGCTCTCCTTCTGTCCATCTCTGCCCCATCCAGCTCCCCTTCTGTCTTTCTCTCTGCCCCGTCCAGCTCTCATTCTCTCTTTCTCTCTCCCCCTTTCAGTTCTCCTTCTGTCTTTCTCTCTGTCTCGTCCAGCTCTCCTTCTGCCTTTCTCTCTGCCCCGGCCAGCTCTCCTTCTGTCTTTCTCTCTGCCTCTTCCAGCTCTCCTTCTGTCTGTCTCTCTGCCCCATCCAGATATCCTTCTGTCTTTCTCTCTGCCCCGTTCAACTCTCCTTCTGTTTTTTTCTCTGCCCCGTCCAGCTCTCTTTCTGTCTTTCTCTATGCCACGTCCAGCTCTCCTTCTGTCTTTCTCTCTGCCCCGTCCAGCTCCCCTTCTGTCTTTCTCTCTGCCACGTCCAGCTCCCCTTCTGTCTTTCTCTCTGCCTCGTACACCTCTCCTTCTGTCTTTCTTTCCGCCCCGACCAGCTCTCCTTCTCTCTTTCTGTCTGTCCCATCCAGCTCTCCTTCTCTCTGCCCCGTCCAGCTCTCATTCTGTTTTTCTTTCCGCCCCGACCAGCTCTCCTTCTCTCTTTCTGTCTGTCCCGTCCAGCTCTCCTTCTCTCTGCCCCGTCCAGCTCTCCATCTCTCTTTCTGTCTGTCTGTCCCGTCCAGCTCTCCTTCTCTCTGCCCCGTCCAGGTCTCCATCTCTCTTTCTGTCTGTCTGTCCCGTCCAGCTCTCCTTCTCTCTGCCCCGTCCAGCTCTCCATCTCTCTTTCTGTCTGTCTGTCCCGTCCAGCTTTCCTTCTCTCTTTCTCTCTCTGCCCCGTCCAGCTCTCCTTCTGTCCTTCTCTCTGCCCCGTCCAGGTCTCCTTCTGTCTTTCTCTCTGCCCCATCCAGCTCTCCTTCCTTCTTTCTTTCTGCCCCGTGTATCTCTCCTTCTGTCTTTCTCTCTGCCCCGCCCAGCTCCCCTTCTGTCTTTCTATCTGCCCCGTCCATCTCTCCTTCTGTCTTTCTCTCTGCCCCGTCCAGCTCTCCTTCTGTCTTTCTCTCTGGCCCATCCAGCTCTCCTTCTGTCTTTCTCTCTGCCCCGTCCTTGTCTCATTCTGTCTTTCTCTCTGCCCCGTCCAGCTCTCTTTCTGTCCTTCTCTCTGCCCCGCCCAGCTTTCTTTCTGTCTTTCTCTCTCTGCCCCATATAGCTCTCTCTATGTCTTTCTCTCTGCCCCGTCCAGCTCTCCTTCTGTCTTTCTCTCTGCCCCGTCCAGCTCTCCTTCTGCCTTTCTCTCTGCCCCGTCCAGCTCCCCTTCCGTATTTCTCTCTGCCTCTTCCAGCTCTCCTTCTGTCTTTCTCTCTGCCCGTCCAGCTCTCCTTCTGTCTTTCTCTCTGCCCAATCCAGCTCTCCTTCTGTCTTTTTCTCTGCCCCGTCCAGCTCTCCTTCTGTCTTTGTCTCTGCCCCGTCCAGCTCTCCTTCTGTCTTTCTCTCTGCCCAATCCAGCTCTCCTTCTGTCTTTCTCTCTGCCCAGTCCAGCTCTTCTTCTGTCTTTCTCACTGCCCCGTCTAGCTCCCCTTCTGTCTTTCTCTCTGCCCCGTCCAGCTCTCAATCTCTCTTTCTCTCTCCCCCTTTCAGCTCTCCTTCTGTCTTTCTCTCTGCCTCGTCCAGCTCTCCTTCTGTCCTTCTCTCTGCCCCATCCAGCTCCCCTTCTGTCTTTCTCTCTGCCCCGTCCAGCTCTCATTCTCTCTTTCTCTCTCCCCCTTTCAGCTCTCCTTCTGTCTCTCTCTCTGCCCCATCCAGCTCCCCTTCCGTCCTTCTCTCTGCCCCATCCAGCTCTCCTTCTGTCTTTCTCTCTGCCCCATCCACCTCCCCTTCTGTCTCTCTCTCTGCCTCGTCCAGCTCTCCTTCTGTATTTCTCTCTGCCCCGCCCAGCTTTCTTTCTGTCTTTCTCTCTCTGTCCCGTCCAGCTCTCTTTATGTCTTTCTCTCTGCCCCGTCCAGTTCTCCTTCTGTCTTTCTCTCTGTCTCGTCCAGCTCTCCTTCTGCCTTTCTCTCTGCCCCGGCCAGCTCTCCTTCTGTCTTTCTCTCTGCCTCTTCCAGCTCTCCTTCTGTCTGTCTCTCTGCCCCATCCAGATATCCTTCTGTCTTTCTCTCTGCCCCGTTCAACTCTCCTTCTGTTTTTTTCTCTGCCCCGTCCAGCTCTCTTTCTGTCTTTCTCTATGCCACGTCCAGCTCTCCTTCTGTCTTTCTCTCTGCCCCGTCCAGCTCCCCTTCTGTCTTTCTCTCTGCCACGTCCAGCTCCCCTTCTGTCTTTCTCTCTGCCTCGTACACCTCTCCTTCTGTCTTTCTTTCCGCACCGACCAGCTCTCCTTCTCTCTTTCTGTCTGTCCCATCCAGCTCTCCTTCTCTCTGCCCCGTCCAGCTCTCATTCTGTTTTTCTTTCCGCCCCGACCAGCTCTCCTTCTCTCTTTCTGTCTGTCCCGTCCAGCTCTCCTTCTCTCTGCCCCGTCCAGCTCTCCATCTCTCTTTCTGTCTGTCTGTCCCGTCCAGCTCTCCTTCTCTCTGCCCCGTCCAGCTCTCCATCTCTCTTTCTGTCTGTCTGTCCCGTCCAGCTCTCCTTCTCTCTGCCCCGTCCAGCTCTCCATCTCTCTTTCTGTCTGTCTGTCCCGTCCAGCTTTCCTTCTCTCTTTCTCTCTCTGCCCCGTCCAGCTCTCCTTCTGTCCTTCTCTCTGCCCCGTCCAGGTCTCCTTCTGTCTTTCTCTCTGCCCCATCCAGCTCTCCTTCCTTCTTTCTTTCTGCCCCGTGTATCTCTCCTTCTGTCTTTCTCTCTGCCCCGCCCAGCTCCCCTTCTGTCTTTCTATCTGCCCCGTCCATCTCTCCTTCTGTCTTTCTCTCTGCCCCGTCCAGCTCTCCTTCTGTCTTTCTCTCTGGCCCATCCAGCTCTCCTTCTGTCTTTCTCTCTGCCCCGTCCTTGTCTCATTCTGTCTTTCTCTCTGCCCCGTCCAGCTCTCTTTCTGTCCTTCTCTCTGCCCCGCCGAGCTTTCTTTCTGTCTTTCTCTCTCTGCCCCATATAGCTCTCTCTATGTCTTTCTCTCTGCCCCGTCCAGCTCTCCTTCTGTCTTTCTCTCAGCCCCGTCCAGCTCTCCTTCTGCCTTTCTCTCTGCCCCGTCCAGCTCCCCTTCCGTATTTCTCTCTGCCTCTTCCAGCTCTCCTTCTGTCTTTCTCTCTGCCCAATCCAGCTCTCCTTCTGTCTTTCTCTCTGCCCAGTCCAGCTCTTCTTCTGTCTTTCTCACTGCCCCGTCTAGCTCCCCTTCTGTCTTTCTCTCTGCCCCGTCCAGCTCTCAATCTCTCTTTCTCTCTCCCCCTTTCAGCTCTCCTTCTGTCTTTCTCTCTGCCTCGTCCAGCTCTCCTTCTGTCCATCTCTGCCCCATCCAGCTCCCCTTCTGTCTTTCTCTCTGCCCCGTCCAGCTCTCATTCTCTCTTTCTCTCTCCCCCTTTCAGTTCTCCTTCTGTCTTTCTCTCTGTCTCGTCCAGCTCTCCTTCTGCCTTTCTCTCTGCCCCGGCCAGCTCTCCTTCTGTCTTTCTCTCTGCCTCTTCCAGCTCTCCTTCTGTCTGTCTCTCTGCCCCATCCAGATATCCTTCTGTCTTTCTCTCTGCCCCGTTCAACTCTCCTTCTGTTTTTTTCTCTGCCCCGTCCAGCTCTCTTTCTGTCTTTCTCTATGCCACGTCCAGCTCTCCTTCTGTCTTTCTCTCTGCCCCGTCCAGCTCCCCTTCTGTCTTTCTCTCTGCCACGTCCAGCTCCCCTTCTGTCTTTCTCTCTGCCTCGTACACCTCTCCTTCTGTCTTTCTTTCCGCCCCGACCAGCTCTCCTTCTCTCTTTCTGTCTGTCCCATCCAGCTCTCCTTCTCTCTGCCCCGTCCAGCTCTCATTCTGTTTTTCTTTCCGCCCCGACCAGCTCTCCTTCTCTCTTTCTGTCTGTCCCGTCCAGCTCTCCTTCTCTCTGCCCCGTCCAGCTCTCCATCTCTCTTTCTGTCTGTCTGTCCCGTCCAGCTCTCCTTCTCTCTGCCCCGTCCAGGTCTCCATCTCTCTTTCTGTCTGTCTGTCCCGTCCAGCTCTCCTTCTCTCTGCCCCGTCCAGCTCTCCATCTCTCTTTCTGTCTGTCTGTCCCGTCCAGCTTTCCTTCTCTCTTTCTCTCTCTGCCCCGTCCAGCTCTCCTTCTGTCCTTCTCTCTGCCCCGTCCAGGTCTCCTTCTGTCTTTCTCTCTGCCCCATCCAGCTCTCCTTCCTTCTTTCTTTCTGCCCCGTGTATCTCTCCTTCTGTCTTTCTCTCTGCCCCGCCCAGCTCCCCTTCTGTCTTTCTATCTGCCCCGTCCATCTCTCCTTCTGTCTTTCTCTCTGCCCCATCCAGCTCTCCTTCTGTCTTTCTCTCTGGCCCATCCAGCTCTCCTTCTGTCTTTCTCTCTGCCCCGTCCTTGTCTCATTCTGTCTTTCTCTCTGCCCCGTCCAGCTCTCTTTCTGTCCTTCTCTCTGCCCCGCCCAGCTTTCTTTCTGTCTTTCTCTCTCTGCCCCATATAGCTCTCTCTATGTCTTTCTCTCTGCCCCGTCCAGCTCTCCTTCTGTCTTTCTCTCTGCCCCGTCCAGCTCTCCTTCTGCCTTTCTCTCTGCCCCGTCCAGCTCCCCTTCCGTATTTCTCTCTGCCTCTTCCAGCTCTCCTTCTGTCTTTCTCTCTGCCCGTCCAGCTCTCCTTCTGTCTTTCTCTCTGCCCAATCCAGCTCTCCTTCTGTCTTTTTCTCTGCCCCGTCCAGCTCTCCTTCTGTCTTTGTCTCTGCCCCGTCCAGCTCTCCTTCTGTCTTTCTCTCTGCCCAATCCAGCTCTCCTTCTGTCTTTCTCTCTGCCCAGTCCAGCTCTTCTTCTGTCTTTCTCACTGCCCCGTCTAGCTCCCCTTCTGTCTTTCTCTCTGCCCCGTCCAGCTCTCAATCTCTCTTTCTCTCTCCCCCTTTCAGCTCTCCTTCTGTCTTTCTCTCTGCCTCGTCCAGCTCTCCTTCTGTCCTTCTCTCTGCCCCATCCAGCTCCCCTTCTGTCTTTCTCTCTGCCCCGTCCAGCTCTCATTCTCTCTTTCTCTCTCCCCCTTTCAGCTCTCCTTCTGTCTCTCTCTCTGCCCCATCCAGCTCCCCTTCCGTCCTTCTCTCTGCCCCATCCAGCTCTCCTTCTGTCTTTCTCTCTGCCCCATCCACCTCCCCTTCTGTCTCTCTCTCTGCCTCGTCCAGCTCTCCTTCTGTATTTCTCTCTGCCCCGCCCAGCTTTCTTTCTGTCTTTCTCTCTCTGTCCCGTCCAGCTCTCTTTATGTCTTTCTCTCTGCCCCGTCCAGTTCTCCTTCTGTCTTTCTCTCTGTCTCGTCCAGCTCTCCTTCTGCCTTTCTCTCTGCCCCGGCCAGCTCTCCTTCTGTCTTTCTCTCTGCCTCTTCCAGCTCTCCTTCTGTCTGTCTCTCTGCCCCATCCAGATATCCTTCTGTCTTTCTCTCTGCCCCGTTCAACTCTCCTTCTGTTTTTTTCTCTGCCCCGTCCAGCTCTCTTTCTGTCTTTCTCTATGCCACGTCCAGCTCTCCTTCTGTCTTTCTCTCTGCCCCGTCCAGCTCCCCTTCTGTCTTTCTCTCTGCCACGTCCAGCTCCCCTTCTGTCTTTCTCTCTGCCTCGTACACCTCTCCTTCTGTCTTTCTTTCCGCACCGACCAGCTCTCCTTCTCTCTTTCTGTCTGTCCCATCCAGCTCTCCTTCTCTCTGCCCCGTCCAGCTCTCATTCTGTTTTTCTTTCCGCCCCGACCAGCTCTCCTTCTCTCTTTCTGTCTGTCCCGTCCAGCTCTCCTTCTCTCTGCCCCGTCCAGCTCTCCATCTCTCTTTCTGTCTGTCTGTCCCGTCCAGCTCTCCTTCTCTCTGCCCCGTCCAGCTCTCCATCTCTCTTTCTGTCTGTCTGTCCCGTCCAGCTCTCCTTCTCTCTGCCCCGTCCAGCTCTCCATCTCTCTTTCTGTCTGTCTGTCCCGTCCAGCTTTCCTTCTCTCTTTCTCTCTCTGCCCCGTCCAGCTCTCCTTCTGTCCTTCTCTCTGCCCCGTCCAGGTCTCCTTCTGTCTTTCTCTCTGCCCCATCCAGCTCTCCTTCCTTCTTTCTTTCTGCCCCGTGTATCTCTCCTTCTGTCTTTCTCTCTGCCCCGCCCAGCTCCCCTTCTGTCTTTCTATCTGCCCCGTCCATCTCTCCTTCTGTCTTTCTCTCTGCCCCGTCCAGCTCTCCTTCTGTCTTTCTCTCTGGCCCATCCAGCTCTCCTTCTGTCTTTCTCTCTGCCCCGTCCTTGTCTCATTCTGTCTTTCTCTCTGCCCCGTCCAGCTCTCTTTCTGTCCTTCTCTCTGCCCCGCCGAGCTTTCTTTCTGTCTTTCTCTCTCTGCCCCATATAGCTCTCTCTATGTCTTTCTCTCTGCCCCGTCCAGCTCTCCTTCTGTCTTTCTCTCAGCCCCGTCCAGCTCTCCTTCTGCCTTTCTCTCTGCCCCGTCCAGCTCCCCTTCCGTATTTCTCTCTGCCTCTTCCAGCTCTCCTTCTGTCTTTCTCTCTGCCCGTCCAGCTCTCCTTCTGTCTTTCTCTCTGCCCAATCCAGCTCTCCTTCTGTCTTTTTCTCTGCCCCGTCCAGCTCTCCTTCTGTCTTTCTCTCTGCCCCGTCCAGCTCTCCTTCTGTCTTTCTCTCTGCCCAATCCAGCTCTCCTTCTGTCTTTCTCTCTGCCCAGTCCAGCTCTTCTTCTGTCTTTCTCACTGCCCCGTCTAGCTCCCCTTCTGTCTTTCTCTCTGCCCCGTCCAGCTCTCAATCTCTCTTTCTCTCTCCCCCTTTCAGCTCTCCTTCTGTCTTTCTCTCTGCCTCGTCCAGCTCTCCTTCTGTCCATCTCTGCCCCATCCAGCTCCCCTTCTGTCTTTCTCTCTGCCCCGTCCAGCTCTCATTCTCTCTTTCTCTCTCCCCCTTTCAGTTCTCCTTCTGTCTTTCTCTCTGTCTCGTCCAGCTCTCCTTCTGCCTTTCTCTCTGCCCCGGCCAGCTCTCCTTCTGTCTTTCTCTCTGCCTCTTCCAGCTCTCCTTCTGTCTGTCTCTCTGCCCCATCCAGATATCCTTCTGTCTTTCTCTCTGCCCCGTTCAACTCTCCTTCTGTTTTTTTCTCTGCCCCGTCCAGCTCTCTTTCTGTCTTTCTCTATGCCACGTCCAGCTCTCCTTCTGTCTTTCTCTCTGCCCCGTCCAGCTCCCCTTCTGTCTTTCTCTCTGCCACGTCCAGCTCCCCTTCTGTCTTTCTCTCTGCCTCGTACACCTCTCCTTCTGTCTTTCTTTCCGCCCCGACCAGCTCTCCTTCTCTCTTTCTGTCTGTCCCATCCAGCTCTCCTTCTCTCTGCCCCGTCCAGCTCTCATTCTGTTTTTCTTTCCGCCCCGACCAGCTCTCCTTCTCTCTTTCTGTCTGTCCCGTCCAGCTCTCCTTCTCTCTGCCCCGTCCAGCTCTCCATCTCTCTTTCTGTCTGTCTGTCCCGTCCAGCTCTCCTTCTCTCTGCCCCGTCCAGGTCTCCATCTCTCTTTCTGTCTGTCTGTCCCGTCCAGCTCTCCTTCTCTCTGCCCCGTCCAGCTCTCCATCTCTCTTTCTGTCTGTCTGTCCCGTCCAGCTTTCCTTCTCTCTTTCTCTCTCTGCCCCGTCCAGCTCTCCTTCTGTCCTTCTCTCTGCCCCGTCCAGGTCTCCTTCTGTCTTTCTCTCTGCCCCATCCAGCTCTCCTTCCTTCTTTCTTTCTGCCCCGTGTATCTCTCCTTCTGTCTTTCTCTCTGCCCCGCCCAGCTCCCCTTCTGTCTTTCTATCTGCCCCGTCCATCTCTCCTTCTGTCTTTCTCTCTGCCCCGTCCAGCTCTCCTTCTGTCTTTCTCTCTGGCCCATCCAGCTCTCCTTCTGTCTTTCTCTCTGCCCCGTCCTTGTCTCATTCTGTCTTTCTCTCTGCCCCGTCCAGCTCTCTTTCTGTCCTTCTCTCTGCCCCGCCCAGCTTTCTTTCTGTCTTTCTCTCTCTGCCCCATATAGCTCTCTCTATGTCTTTCTCTCTGCCCCGTCCAGCTCTCCTTCTGTCTTTCTCTCTGCCCCGTCCAGCTCTCCTTCTGCCTTTCTCTCTGCCCCGTCCAGCTCCCCTTCCGTATTTCTCTCTGCCTCTTCCAGCTCTCCTTCTGTCTTTCTCTCTGCCCGTCCAGCTCTCCTTCTGTCTTTCTCTCTGCCCAATCCAGCTCTCCTTCTGTCTTTTTCTCTGCCCCGTCCAGCTCTCCTTCTGTCTTTCTCTCTGCCCCGTCCAGCTCTCCTTCTGTCTTTCTCTCTGCCCAATCCAGCTCTCCTTCTGTCTTTCTCTCTGCCCAGTCCAGCTCTTCTTCTGTCTTTCTCACTGCCCCGTCTAGCTCCCCTTCTGTCTTTCTCTCTGCCCCGTCCAGCTCTCAATCTCTCTTTCTCTCTCCCCCTTTCAGCTCTCCTTCTGTCTTTCTCTCTGCCTCGTCCAGCTCTCCTTCTGTCCATCTCTGCCCCATCCAGCTCCCCTTCTGTCTTTCTCTCTGCCCCGTCCAGCTCTCATTCTCTCTTTCTCTCTCCCCCTTTCAGCTCTCCTTCTGTCTCTCTCTCTGCCCCATCCAGCTCCCCTTCCGTCCTTCTCTCTGCCCCATCCAGCTCTCCTTCTGTCTTTCTCTCTGCCCCATCCAGCTCTCCTTCCTTCTTTCTTTCTGCCCCGTGTATCTCTCCTTCTGTCTTTCTCTCTGCCCCGCCCAGCTCCCCTTCTGTCTTTCTATCTGCCCCGTCCATCTCTCCTTCTGTCTTTCTCTCTGCCCCGTCCAGCTCTCCTTCTGTCTTTCTCTCTGGCCCATCCAGCTCTCCTTCTGTCTTTCTCTCTGCCCCGTCCTTGTCTCATTCTGTCTTTCTCTCTGCCCCGTCCAGCTCTCTTTCTGTCCTTCTCTCTGCCCCGCCCAGCTTTCTTTCTGTCTTTCTCTCTCTGCCCCATATAGCTCTCTCTATGTCTTTCTCTCTGCCCCGTCCAGCTCTCCTTCTGTCTTTCTCTCTGCCCCGTCCAGCTCTCCTTCTGCCTTTCTCTCTGCCCCGTCCAGCTCCCCTTCCGTATTTCTCTCTGCCTCTTCCAGCTCTCCTTCTGTCTTTCTCTCTGCCCGTCCAGCTCTCCTTCTGTCTTTCTCTCTGCCCAATCCAGCTCTCCTTCTGTCTTTTTCTCTGCCCCGTCCAGCTCTCCTTCTGTCTTTCTCTCTGCCCCGTCCAGCTCTCCTTCTGTCTTTCTCTCTGCCCAATCCAGCTCTCCTTCTGTCTTTCTCTCTGCCCAGTCCAGCTCTTCTTCTGTCTTTCTCACTGCCCCGTCTAGCTCCCCTTCTGTCTTTCTCTCTGCCCCGTCCAGCTCTCAATCTCTCTTTCTCTCTCCCCCTTTCAGCTCTCCTTCTGTCTTTCTCTCTGCCTCGTCCAGCTCTCCTTCTGTCCATCTCTGCCCCATCCAGCTCCCCTTCTGTCTTTCTCTCTGCCCCGTCCAGCTCTCATTCTCTCTGTCTCTCTCCCCCTTTCAGCTCTCCTTCTGTCTCTCTCTCTGCCCCATCCAGCTCCCCTTCCGTCCTTCTCTCTGCCCCATCCAGCTCTCCTTCTGTCTTTCTCTCTGCCCCATCCACCTCCCCTTCTGTCTCTCTCTCTGCCTCGTCCAGCTCTCCTTCTGTATTTCTCTCTGCCCCGTCCAGCTCTCTTTCTGTCCTTCTCTCTGCCCCGCCCAGCTTTCTTTCTGTCTTTCTCTCTCTGTCCCGTCCAGCTCTCTTTATGTCTTTCTCTCTGCCCCGTCCAGTTCTCCTTCTGTCTTTCTCTCTGTCTCGTCCAGCTCTCCTTCTGCCTTTCTCTCTGCCCCGGCCAGCTCTCCTTCTGTCTTTCTCTCTGCCTCTTCCAGCTCTCCTTCTGTCTGTCTCTCTGCCCCATCCAGATCTCCTTCTGTCTTTCTTTCTGCCCCGTTCAACTCTCCTTCTGTTTTTTTCCCTGCCCCGTCCAGCTCTCTTTCTGTCTTTCTCTATGCCACGTCCAGCTCTCCTTCTGTCTTTCTCTCTGCCCCGTCCAGCTCCCCTTCTGTCTTTCTCTCTGCCACGTCCAGCTCCCCTTCTGTCTTTCTCTCTGCCTCGTACACCTCTCCTTCTGTCTTTCTTTCCGCCCCGACCAGCTCTCCTTCTCTCTTTCTGTCTGCCCCATCCAGCTCTCCTTCTCTCTGCCCCGTCCAGCTCTCATTCTGTTTTTCTTTCCGCCCCGACCAGCTCTCCTTCTCTCTTTCTGTCTGTCCCGTCCAGCTCTCCTTCTCTCTGCCCCGTCCAGCTCTCCATCTCTCTTTCTGTCTGTCTGTCCCGTCCAGCTCTCCTTCTCTCTGCCCCGTCCAGCTCTCCATCTCTCTTTCTGTCTGTCTGTCCCGTCCAGCTCTCCTTCTCTCTGCCCCGTCCATCTCTCCATCTCTCTTTCTGTCTGTCTGTCCCGTCCAGCTTTCCTTCTCTCTGTCCCGTCCAGCTCTTCTTCTCTCTTTTTCTCTGCCCAGTCCAGCTCTCCTTGTCTTTCTCTCTGCCTCGTCCAGCTCTCCTTCTGTCCTTCTCTCTGCCTCGTCTAGCTCTCCTTCTGTCTTTCTCTCTGCCTCGTCCAGCTCTCCTTCTGTCTTTTTCTCTGCCTCGTCCAGCTCCCCTTCTGTCCTTCTCTCTGCCCGTCCAGCTCTCCTTCTGTCTTTCTCTCTGCCTCGTCCAGCTCTCCTTCTGTCCTTCTCTCTGCCCGTCCAGCTCTCCTTCTGTATATCTCTGCCCCATCCAGCTCTCCATCTGTCTTTCTCTTTGCCAAGCCAACTCTTTTTATCTTTCTCTCTGCCTCGTCCAGCTCTCCTTCTGTCCTTCTCTCTGCCCCGTCCAGCTCTCCTTCTGTCTTTCTCTCTGCCCCGTCCAGCTCTCCTTCTGTCTTTCTCTCTGCCCTGTCCAGCTCTACTTCTGTCTTTCTCTCTGCCCCATCCAGCTCTTTTTCTGTCTTTCTCTCTGCCCCGTCCTGCTCTCTTTCTGTCTTTCTCTCTGCCCCGTCCAGCTCTCTGTCTGTCTTTCTCTCTGCCCCATCTAGCTCTCCGTCTGTCTTTCTCTCTGCCCAATCCAGCTCTCCTTCTGTCTTTCTCTCTGCCCCATCTAGCTCTCCGTCTGTCTTTCTCTCTGCCCAATCCAGCTCTCCTTCTGTCTTTCTCTCTGCCCCATCTAGCTCTCCTTCTGTCTTTCTCTCTGCCCCGTCCAGCTCCCCTTCTGTCTCTCTCTGCCCTGTCCAGCTCTCTCCTTCTGTCTTTCTCTCTGCCTCATCCAGATCCCTTTCTGTCTTTCTCTCTGCCCCATCCAGCTCTCCTTCTCTCTTCCCCATCCAGCTCTCCTTCTCTCTTTCTGTCTGTCCCGTCCAGCTCTCCTTCTCTCTTTCTGTCTGTCCCGTCCAGCTCCCCTTCTCTCTTTTTCTCTGCCCCGTCCAGCTCTCCTTCTGTCTTTCTCTCTGCCCCGTCCAGCTCTCCTTCTCTCTTTCTCTCTGCCCCGTCCAGCTCTCCTTCTGTCCTTCTCTCTCTATCAGTGGAGGCTGCTGAAGGGAAGAAGGCTCATAATAATGGCTGGAATGGAATGGAATGGCCACAAACCATGTGTTTTGATGTATTTGATGCCATTCCTCTCATTCCGCTTCAGCCATTGCCACGAGCCCGTCCTCCTCAATTAAGGTGCCACCAACCTCCTGTGCTCTGTATGTCTCTGATATATTATGTTCTATCCAGCCAACAAATACAGGAGGCATTTCTATCTGTAGGCTTTACGGCTCTGTAGCATGGAAGCAGCAGCATCAGCTACATGACAATTCAGATCATTTCTTTAAGGGCAGACACACATATGCATGCACACACACACACACATGCAGACGCAGGCATGCACACACACGAACACGTATGCACATATCCAGACCTTATTGTTTAAAAAGTTGAATACTCTCGAATAATATATATAATTTTCCCACTGTCTGTCTTACTACACACTCAGTCGGACACAAATACCGTAAACTGTCAGCCACACATACATACAGAGGAATTGACAGTCACCAGCCAGTGAGAAGTGGGTGAGGGTGGAAAGTCATATTTCTACAGAGAGAGGTTTATGTGAGGGACTTCTCCTGGTTAAAGATGCTTGGAAGAAAACAGCCTCCTCAGAAGACCTGGTGGTTGGCTGTGTGTGTGGAGACCTGGTAGTTGGCTGTGTGCGTGGAGACCTGGTGGTTGGCTGTGTGTGTGGAGACCTGGTGGTTGGCTGTGTGTGTGGAGACCTGGCCAGCAGCATCACACACAAATTACTCTATTATTTTTTACTTAAAACATATTTTTCTTAAAACTGCATTGTTGGTTAAGTGCTTGTAAGTAACCATTTACTTGAAAGGTCTACACCTGTTGTATTCGGCGTATGTGACAAATAACATTTGATTTGATTTTGTGACTGCAACAAATCACTTGTTTCACCTTTGATCCTCTCGAATGTATGAAGCACAGTCACACTCAAAACACACACACACACACACACACATACACACACACACACACACATAAACATATACACACACACGAATACACACACACACACACACACATACACACACACACACACACACACACACATAAACATATACACACACACGAATACACACACACACACTTCCATTGCATTTTCTTACATTCCTTTATTACGTCAAATGAATAAATTACACTTGATTTTACAGAACATTATTTACCTGATAGGTGTACTATCTAGAAATATTTGAACGTAAAGAATTCCCACATCAACTTCCATTAGGCGTATGAAAACAGGCACACATTACAGATGAAGCCATCACATTGATGGACGTCTCATTTGAACATAATCACACCTGTCTGTCCTGATGAGACAGCACCGACTAATGACGGGTTATTCTGAGAGGGAGAGAGCACACACACACACCACACATACACACACAAACAGCGACGAGGGGGCTTCATTGGCTGAAGAGCTTCTCATCTCCCATCAATGTACTCTGCAATCTGCCTGTCATTCAGTCAGACACACACACACACGCTCTCTCTCTCTCACTCTCTGTCACACACACACACACCTCCTAGTCCCATACTTTGAGATCAGAGTCAGAGCCAGAACCACGGTTAATTTTACAGCAAGATGGCAATCTGTCTCTTCCCATGAGTAATTGTGTCTTGTGCTTTTGATGATATTGATATTGCTGCTGTATATCTTACTGACATGTTACCATTTTAAAATTGTTTGTTGAATTGATTAAAAGAAAATGTGAAATAAAAATTTTAAGGAACATCAGACATATCATTAGATGCTGATCGGTGGATGGCCTACGTTCTCTCAGTAACAACCCCAGAACTCAAATCTTGTGTAATGGCGTCAGATGCTCAATTAAGTTCTCAGGGGAGATGTGTTAGAAAGATACCGGAACGAGGATCGGAAGCAGAGCGGTTGCCCCAGCCCCCTCTCTCTGCAAGTTTCAGCCAAGTCTATGGACCAAATGACCCCTCTCTTTCCGAAATTAGAGAGACGCAAGCACGTGCGAATCGTGATTTGTGATGAAGAATCTGGATACGGGAACAAAGTGTCTGTCCAGAAGAGATTTCCCCAAGAATAATAACAATCGAGTCACTCACTGTAGGACAACATCCATCTAACAGGACAGCTGTACTCACACTCCCTGCACATCCTCTCCTGTTTATTTGGATTCTGTTCACTACATACACTCAACATGCATGACTGTCTGTGTGTACTTGAGACAAGTTTAGCCTGAGTTGGGCTACCCTATCTCAACTGCCACGACAGACTTTTATTGGTGCTGATCTGAGGGGGGGGTACTACCGTCAGTGGCAACATCACACACACACACACACACACACACACACACACACACACACACACACACCGGCAGCAGCAGCAGTAGAGTAAGGCATTACCATAAATTCATTAGAGGACCAGGGCAGTGTTTATAAGCACGTAGGGATGTTGTTTAAAATGTCTGACTGAACAGATTACTGATATAAACGTTTTTTAGAGGAAACAGCCAAGACATACTCCATGTTTACACTAGGAGATGGAGAAAGATGGAGGGAGAGAGGGAAGAGTGAGGGGTGAGTGGAGAGAGGTATAGGGAGGTGAGGGGGGAGTGGAGAGACGGATAAAGAGGTGAGAGGGGAGTGGAAAGAGAGAGGGAGAGGGGAGGGAGGAAGAGGTAGCGGGAGGGGAAGAGAGGTAGGAGGGGGTGAAGAGAGAGTGGAAGAAAAAGGGAGGGAGGGGAGAGATGGAGAGAGGGGGTAAATACGTTTGGGGAGGACAGGGGGAGGAACAGGTAGAGAGAGAGAGGGAAAAGTGGAGGAGTGAGTACACACATCCCTCCACAGGTTCCTAAGTGGCATGATTTACAGAGTGAAATAGCATCCAATAAAATAAACACCAGTGCACTCTGCTCTGCATTGCTGCTCCATGCTGGACTGGACTGGACTGGGCTGGACTGGACTGGACTAGACTGGACTGGACTGGGCTGGGCTGGACTAGACTGGACTGGGCTGGACTGGGCTGGGCTGGACTGGACTGGACTGGGCTGGACTGGACTGGACTAGACTGGACTGGGCTGGACTGGGCTGGGCTGGACTGGACTGGGCTGGATTGGACTGGGCTGGACTGGACTGGACTAGACTGGACTGGGCTGGACTGGGCTGGGCTGGACTAGACTGGACTGGGCTGGACTGGACTGGGCTGGACTGGACTGGACTAGACTGGACTGGGCTGGACTGGGCTGGGCTGGACTAGACTGGACTGGGCTGGATTGGACTGGGCTGGACTGGGCTGGACTGGACTAGACTAGACTGGGCTGGGCTGGTCTGGACTGGGCTGGGCTGGCCTGGACTGGGCTGGGCTGGGCTGGACTGCACTGGACTGGACTAGACTGGACTGGGCTGGGCTGGACTGCACTGGGTTGGGCTGGACTGGGCTGCACTGGGCTGGGCTAGACTGGGCTGCACTGGGCTGCACTGTACATGGCTGGACTGGGATGGGCTGGGCTACACTGGGCTGCACTGGACTGGACTGGACTGGGCTGGGCTGGACTGGGCTGCACTGGACTGGGCTGGACTGGACTGGGCTGGACTGGGCTGCACTGGGCTGGGCTGGGCTGGGCTGGACTGGGCTGCACTGGGCTGGACTGGACTGGGCTGCACTGGGCTGCACTGGGCTGTTCTTCACTCTGGGAGACCTCAGAAAAACAAACCTTGGTGTCTGCGTGTGTGTCTGGGGAAAAAGGTTGGATGCAGGGAGGGGGGACAAGGAGGGTTGAGTGGGGCACGAGAGATGGAGGGAGTTGGTCATTGGTTTTGAGGCACTTAGCTTTGTGTGTCTGCCTGGGGTGGGGGTGATGGGGGCGGAGGTGGCGCTGAGAGGGTTGTTGAGGGGGCGAGAGGTGCAGGCCAGGGCCGGGTGGCTGGTGGTTTTGGAGTGGAGCTCTCTGGTTTCCAGGATTCTGTCTACACGTCCTCTCATCTGTCAACCCCTCTGGTGCTGCTGGGAAAAAACACTGCTGGATGGGTTTCAAAGCTGCTTCCTTTAGTCACCACAAACACACTCATACACACACCGACAACACACAAACACACAAACAGCACACATACACAGAGACAGAGGAGGGAGAGAGAGAGAGAGAAAGAGAGAAAAAAGGGGTGAGAGAGAGGTAGGTAGGTATGAAGTTACAACACTAATGCTAGATGCCTGTAGGGCTGTGAGGAGGCCTCTTGGCCTGGTACTGAGGGAAGCATACTAAAGCAGCACTTCAGAGGGGTAATAAAACTCACACTCAATTAAGGCAAAGACATAGTTAAACACAAAGACAACACAGGGAGACAACTATAGGTGCTCCCTCAAGCTCCAATAATTTTGTATGTATCCATAGTGAAGGTGTGTGTGTGTGTGTGTGTGTGTGTGTGTGTGTGTGTGTGTGTGTGTGTGTGTGTGTGTGTGTGTGTGTGTGTGTGTGTGTGTGTGTATGTGTGTGTGTGTGTGTGTGTGTGTGTGTGTGTGTGTGTGTGTGTGTGTGTGTGTGTGTGTGTGCGTGCGTGCGTGTGTGTGTGTGCGTGTGCGTGTGTGTGCGTGTGCGTGTGTGTGCGTGTGCGTGTGTGTGCATGTGTGTTTGTGTTACAGTTACTCATACGACAGCCAATACTGTCCCATACCTAACCGTAGCAGACAGGGGAGGAGGAGGAGGAGGAGAGAGGGAGATAGTGGGTTAGAGCAGAGAAAAGAGAAGAGGGAGAAAAGGGAAAAGCAGACAGGTTGTTCTGTGAGAGCACACACAGACGTACTCTGTTTAATGTCTCCCTGACATTTGTGCAGCCCCCCTCTCTCCCATCTCCCTCGCTCTATGGAGACGGATGGGCAGAAAGGAAAAAGAGGAGGAAGAAAACGGTGGGGGTCCAGAAAAAGATGTGACGTGGTGTCTGTACATGAAGCAAGGTCAGGAGACCCAGACAGGGTTAGAGGTCAGGGTTCACAGCAGGGCCAGCCAATCAGAAGGCAGCGGAGAAGGTGGTATTCACTCACAGAGATGCTTTCTCCCTCTATCTTTTCTGCTCACGTACAGAATATAAACAAAAGTATGAGGACATCCCTTCAAATTAGAGGATTTGGCTATTTCAGCCATACCCATTGCTGACAGGTCTATAAAATCGACCACACAGCCATGCAATCTCCATAGACAAACATTGGAAGTAGAATGGCCTTAATGTAGAGCTCAGTGACTTTCAACGTGGCCCAGTCATAAGATTCCACCTTTCCAACAACTCAGTTCATCAAATTTCTGCCCTGCTAGAGCTGCCCTGGTCAACTGCTAGTGCTGTTCTTGTGAAGTAGAAACATCTAGGAGCAACAATGGCTCAACCGCAAAGTGGTAGGCCACACAAGTTCACAGAACAGGACCGTTGAGTTCTGAAGCTCGTAGCGCGTAAAAATGACCTGTCCTTGGTTGCAACACTCCCTATGGAGTTCCAAATTGCCTCTGGAAGCAACGTCAGCCCAAGAACTGTTCGTTGGGAGCTTCATGAAATTAGTTTTCATGGCCGAGCAGCCGCACACAAGCCTAAGATTACCATTCGCAATGCCATCTTAGCTCGCCGCCATTGATCTCTGTAGCAGTGGCATCGAGTTTGATGGAGTGAGGAATCACGCTTCACCATCTGGCAGTCAGACATGCAAATCTTGGTTCGGCAGATGCCAGGAGAACGCTACCTGCCGAATGCATATAGTGCCAACTGTAATGTTTGGTGGAAGAGGAATAATGGTCCGGGGCTGTTTTTCATGGTTTGGGCTAGGCCCCTTAGTTCCAGTGAAGGAAACTCTTAATGCTACGGCATACAATGACATTCTAGACAATTCTGTCCTTCCAACTTTGTGGCAACAGTTTGGGGAAGGCACTTTCCTGTTTCAACATGAATATGACCCCGTGCACAAAGCGAGGTCCATACAGAAATAGTTTTTGAGATCGGAGTGGAAGAACTTGACTGGCCAGCACAGAGTTGGACCTCAACCCCATCGAACACCTTTGGGATGAATTGGAACGCTGACTGCAAGCCAGGCCTTATCACCCAACATCAGTTCCCGACCTCACTAATGCTCTTTTGGCTGAATGGAAGCAAGTCCCCACAGCAACGTTCCAACATCTAGTGGAAAACCTTCCCAGGAGACTGGAGGCTGTTATATCAGCAAAGGAGGTACCAACTCCATATTAATGCCGATGATTTTGGAATGAGATGTTCGACGAGCAGATGTCCACATAATTTTGGTCATATAGTGTACTTTTCCTCTCCGACTGTCTTTCGCTCTCTTTTTATCTCCTGTTTCATTCTTCTGCTTTTCACTCTCTCTCTGACTCATCCTCACAGACTCTCTACCACCTTCTCTCCTCCTTTCTGAAGGCTACAGCGGAATTCTGAGAGGATCTTTCAGAAAGGATCTTGACCCTTGTCTACACAGGAGCGTTCCCCATAGAGAGATAGGGAATACTCCACAGCACAACAAATCCAATCGCTTCTGTAGTAGCCTGCCTTCTTCTATAAGGCAGCTTTAAGGAGAGGCTACCTAATGCTTTGCTGAAAGTCCTTGAGTAAATTCTTGGTGCATTCCGTCACTCGCTTAGCGAGGCTTGTGGACATCGCTGATTCTTTCCCCCTGCTGTCACTAATGCAAGTCTGTTGTTCATTTCACTGCTTTAAAACAAACCATCTGTGTGTCTGACTGACAGACCTCGATACACAGTAATACCTTCACATATAGCCCCTTCCAAGAGGTCACTAAAAGTTTCCCGATCAGTGGCGGGCTTAAGAGGTTAGATCCAGTGGCCTTGCATTGACAGACTATCACAGTCTGGAACATTAAACTACAGTGGTGGAATCTCGCCCCAGTGAGCAGCCGAGCTGTAGTCCTGCTGTTTTTATGGCCGCGTCCCAAACCAAACAGCTGACACTCAGAGCCTGCCCTTCTCATTGTTTACCTAGTCCCCACTCCCTACGTAGTGTACACACCTGGCCCTGTACTGGCTCTATCAATATCGGTCAGCAAAGTTTTATGAATTTGCCCTTAGATACTGACTTTAGATCAGTTTTGCATGTAATAACTTGAATGGTTAAGGTGATGATCTGTACCTGGAGCGTTCTTACCTAGCAAAGCCCTGGCGCTAGCACGCACTACACCCTCCAAACACTACTCCTACTGCAGACACTACATAACCTGATCAGCACCAAGACAAATAGAGGCCTGATTGCTTCCCCATGTTCCATCTGGGTTCCGTTAGTGGTGACAGCAGAGAGCTGGAGGATGGAGGGGGGTGGTGGATGAGGGGGTGGAAGAGGTAGATGCCGACGGCTGCTTTTAAACAGCCACTTTGCAGAGCAGGGTTTTGAAACACGCCATTGACCAGGCAGGGGCAATTACTGCCAATCGGTGCTGTCGGCGGGACCACTTTCTCCCGTCAATAAAAACATTTTGGTTGGGACGGCTCGGAACTGTGTGGAGCGGAGCTGGAGCCAGAGAGCTGCTCGTCCAGAGTTCTAACATTCCAGATCGGAAGCATGCAGCATTCCAGAGCTGGGGAATAAAGAGCCCTCTGATTTAACAGAGGAAATCCAGGAGCGGCTTGCTTAAGATATAGCCACTGTAAGAGCAAGTCAAATGTGTGTGTGTGTGTGTGTGTGTGTGTGTGTGTGTGTGTGTGTGTGTGTGTGTGTGCGTGCGTGCGTGCGTGCGTGTGTTGAAAGGAACACTGCTTCCGGATGCTAAACAAACTGTCCTCTTTTTCCCCTGATGGTAAAGGTTAGGATTTGGAGATGGTAAGCTGATCCTAGATCTGTGCCTGAGTACCAATTATGTACATCTGGGGCAGTAGGGAGGAGCACCTGATTTAGCCCATAACCTCTGACCCCAAACCCCTGACACCTAACCCTCCACCTGTCTGTGGGCAGTCCACAACAGCCAAGTGTTCCATGACAACAATATTCGAATTGACATTGGTAGTAGTACTGAATAGTCTTCGAGCTTTTTGAGCCAACATGGTATCCATGACAATTATGTATCTCAGTCAGAGTAATCCTAGCTCCGTACAGCTAGGGCTCTAGTCCAAACTGTAAGGGACCAATGGTACTGTGTGTGTTGGTGAGACAGTGAGTGTCTCCTTGTCTTGGTCTGTTCTGGTCTGGTCTGTGTGTCTTAATAAAGTTATATTTTAAACCATTACCTATGGGATTGTCATCATGAAGAGCACTAGTGCATTACAAACACCGAGATGGTATTTGACTGAACTCAAACTGCAACTCTGACACAAAGAATCCTTCAAAATCACTGGTATGTTAACATTAGTCCCACTCTCACACTCACCCCTCCACCTGCATACAGTCAAACTAAAGTTGGGTTAGTTAGGCCCTCCTTCCACTTTTCCTCCACTGACTCTTCACCACCACTTACCCACAGCACCACCTTCTGGCCATCATAAGCATAACAGAGCGTTATACAAAAACAGGTATTTGTGCAACCATAGCCCCCAGTCTGTTCCAGTTCAAAAGTTGAACTTAGCACTTTTCCCCCCAATACAGTATGTCATTTTTCCTTATCTGTCCAGACATGCATGCAAGAAAACATGTAGGCACAGTTGCTGTCCTCCTTCCTCTTCCTCCCATCTCTCCTTTTACCTCTTTTAACCTCTACTGTTCCTTACCCTCTTCTCTCTCTCCTCCCTCTTTTCTATTCTTCTTATCTTTTTCTCTCTCCCTCTCTCCTTCCCCCTTTCTCTCTCTCTCCCTCCCCCTCTCCTTGGTCTGTCTTCAGTTCACTGCTGCGAATCTTCCAAACAGCAGGACAATAACAACTGCTTGTTGTCACCACGGATACACACTTCCATCCCTGAGCTTCCCTAGGAGCATCTGTCTATTGTTTGCCGTAGCCTCCATCTCCCTTACCCCTGACTGCCGTGTACCCAACATGTGTGTGTCTCTGTGTGTGTTTCTTTCTTTCTATATCTCTCACCATCTCACAGATGGATAGCAAGGATTAAGGCCACACAAACACACACACACAGATCCCTGATCAGTCTCCTTCCCTTTTCTCTCTCTCCTCTGCCCCAGCCAGGCCAGATGTGGCCTCTTATCAGGAGATGGAAACCTGAGCTCTAATCATTATCATCATTTCCCCATGCTAGATTTATAGACTAGTTGGGATTTATAGTTCTGACGGGCTGGAATTGGAGAGGGGAGGAGAGAGAGACACACACCACCCTGCCCTCTCTTTCCCTTTATCGTGTGGGGCTAGCCCTGCAGGCTGTAGCCACCTGCAAATTACAACTTAGTACTCGAAGAGTTAAGACTGTGTTCTTTCAGCCCATTGTGTGTGTGTGTGTGTGTGTGTGTGTGTGTGTGTGTGTGTGTGTGTGTGTGTGTGTGTGTGTGTGTGTGTGTCAGGGGGAGGCTCGTACAGCCTCTAGTAGAAAGCCTTTAATCCCGGGGCTGTCAGACCCAAACCCGGCTTGACGTCCCATTGATGTGTAACAGAACAAAACACAGGGCCCCTCACTAAGCCCCCGACCCGGGCCCCTCGGCCCCCAGCATCCCCCCCCCCCACTGACACTACAGGGAAGGGCATTCTGAGGCCGTACACACACACACAAATGGACGTGCACACAGGCGTGCACACACACACACAAAGGGGAGGGCATTCCTCAGCCACTAAGGGCCTCGTCTTAAAGACGAAAACGCAATCACTAAACAACAAACACTCAGAGTTAATTCAGCACTCTATACAACAACAACTAAACAACACAATATTATTTCTCAATGAAGGACTTCCATAACAATTCATTTTTTCCTCATATAATTTGTTTATAAATTCTCCACTGACAATGAAAGCATAAACAATAAAGCTAACCCTTAGTTGTTTTGGTAATGAAAAGGTGAGAAAGTTGTACTAATCAAAGTAAGGTATTTATTCTAAGTTATAAGTACTTAAGTTATTTTCTTTACAATATTCTTCACAATTATGAACTTTGAGTACTGAGTAGGCATTAGCTTCGAGAAGTGTTGTGGTATATTTTTGGATTTATTAGGATCCCGTTAGCTGACACGAAGGGTAACGACAAGTAATGACTAAGACATTACAGAGAAAATACTTTTTATAAATGTGCATACATTTAAAAACATTTAACATGTAGTGTGTGCGTGTGCATCTTTCAGTTACACATATTGTACATGTCAGTACATATACACATCAAGGAGGTCACATGGGGGAGAATCCTCAAACTCAACTCCGGACCTCAAAGCCAGTCCCACTGCAATTGTTCCCCTTAATTGCACCCACCATGTGAAACCAGCAAGAAAACCTGGTCCTTTCACAATACATTTTATGGTAAATGTGAAAGCGACTCATTTCTCTGAAAAGGGGAAAAAGACATTTGATTAGCTTAATAATTTCTCAGATATCAAATTACATTTCAACTAAATAATGTTGCATGAATGCTAATCTTATCTGTTTCTAACTACAGAAAGGATTTCAGAACAATCGGTCATGGTGGGTGTTGAAATCCTCTCTCTTGTGCTTTTTGAGGTAGAACCACCCGAAAGGGAAAACCAAAGGCTTCACTGTATTTGTATGTGTGTGTGTGTGTGTGTGTGTGTGTCACACTGACCATCCATTAACAACACAGCTCCACCTTAAATCTTGCATATTCATGAGACACATATTCAAATGCACAGGCATGACCCCTGTAGATCACACACACCTCTCGTTTGCTCTTTCTCTCTCTCCATCCATCTGTCTCTCACTCACACACACAGCCACTCAATCAGTACAAATTAAAACTAGGCCTTGGGTCAACGTAGTGCTGGAGCTTGGAGTATGCTAATGAGAGAGCAGAAAAACAGGTAGAGAGGGGATGGAACTGTGGTGCCATTGAGGAGTCAGGTTGAATAGACATGCACAAATACATACACATTATGTGTAGAGTTTCTATGGTGTTGAGAAGCAGCAGGGCTTTGACTGGATGAGAAAAAGAGAGAGACCTCTGTCTATGGTTAAGCTCTCCTGTTTGCAGCACTTATGATCCTTTTAACCTTGACTGTGCCTCAGTCCTTAGGTTTTACTAGGCAGACACAGGCTACATCCCAATTATCTCTCCTCCCTCCCAAAGTGTGCACTTGTTCCCCTCCAATTACTGGTATAAGAAATATGGTGAAAATGCACTCTAGCCCATGCCTCCACCAATCCAATGTGTTTCGTCAGTCCACTTCACTCTCTCAACAGCCATATTGTTCTTAGTTCCGGCCTTGCACACAGTTTGGTCATTTCATGAATTCATGTTCCCCCTTATTGCATGGATTGTATTATTTCCCTGTAATCAAATGCATGGCTACATGTTAGCTATCAGTACTGTGCTGTACAATTAAGTAACTTCATTTTCAGCCATTTTCTGGTATTCATGTTAGGCTACAATGTTTGGTTGGTTTCACCATAATGCTCTCACACAATCATTTGGTTTATGAAACTTTATTTGGCACTTAGTCTACATGGTCTGCTAAATATTATGCATTTTGCAGTCATTAAAAGTCATGAATTACTCACTGTAAAGACTGGACTAGAATGAATGGCACTTATCAAACATATGGAAACCACATTTGACTCTGTTCCATTGATTCCATTCCAGCCATTGAAGTGAACCTGTCCTCCTATAGCTCCTCCCACCAGCCTCCTCTAGACCGAGTCCAGGTAGGAGGGTTACCAAAAGGTGTTTATTCCAGTCTGTTTTAGACCTTTTGTGAATTGCAAATCTACTGCTGAACACAACAGACCTGAAAGATGGTTGTCCAGCACTTTCCTGCCATCTCCCCCTGGCCTGACACACATTAGGCTACTTTATCACTCATTTTTGTTCAGATAATGATCTAGGCCTACATTAGATTTTATTAAATTACTTAAATGTAGCCTAATTAACATAAACCCGAAATTAACCACATATTTCATTTGTGTCTCGATTTGATAGGCCAACTTGGCGATATCATGTCCCAAACTGTGAGGAATTATTTAGAGGAAGCATCAGGTTATGCTTCCAAACTTAATAGCTTGTAGTATTGTATGACTGTTATCAATAATGTAGCAAAATGATTTTGAGTCTGAGGGAGGTTATTGCTAGAGAGAGAGAGAGAGAGAGAGACTCTCCCTAACCTCTGTCTACTCCGTGGAACCTCCAGTGTGATGACTATCACTATAACAAGAGTCCAGACAGCTCCACCCAATATGGACGTGATGGAATTTATTTTCTCTTCAGGGCTCTTACTAACCTTAACCCCTCGGCAGCAGCCAGATGTTACCGGGAGACTGAAGAAAGATATTTCTTATTGCATAAAGGCATTTTTTTGTTTTCACAAATGTAAAACAAATGAATAGCCTACTTCTAAATTCTCAGTTTTGTGAACATTTAGGGGCTATATTTTCATGATTCATAATTTTTGTAGGTGTGTTATATGAGACTGCCACGATTTAATTTCTGTAACATTTAGGCTACCTGAACTGATAGAGGAATTGATTATAGATAACATGTCATTCTTGTTTCAATAACTGACTAAACTACTTTTAATCTAGACAAATTAATGATAGGCTATTTGTAGGACTAATCTAATAATCCACTAAATCGAATATAAATATACTTTTTTCAATAAATGCTCATTTAAAATACCTGATGAAATGTTTAAAACCCTGAAGAAATAATTGAGCTGATATCCTCCATTTTTGAGTTTCTCTTTATTGGCAAATAGTCTGTGCCATCTTGTGGGGTTCAAGAAATAGTTAAGTATTCAAACAATTAAAAATTATTGTCGACTCTCTGCTGAAATATCCGAAACGTCTACTTTGAGTATTTCCCGTTAAAAACTTGTTAACAAAAGCCGTGTACCATCCTTACTCCGTCTCTGCGCTCACATTAACAATAGCCGTCTGGGCTACAATGGCCATAAATTAAATCCTCCATTTTGGCAAGTGTCCACACTTAGCGTTTCATTCTTGCCTGTTTCAGAAGTTGATAACGAAAATTAAGCTGCGGCTCGTGATTAAATAATTGCGATGAAAATGGCCATACATTCTGCCCAGACAAAAATCGCCTTTAGTTTGGAGGATTATTATTAAAACTTGAAACAGTAAAACAAGCTTTAAACACGCCAGAGGCAATGAGTGTAAAGAGAGGGAGAGAGGGCACGAGGATCTTTGGTCGCGCGGTTCTCCCGCTGCTGCACCCGTTCCCCGGTGGCTGGTGGTTCATGCCTCCACCGGACTTCCCTACTCATGATAAACACATTTGATGCCGGTTGTTTCCCAATAAAACCAAGCCTTTAGTAATCAGGGCGTTAAGGGACCGCATTAGAGCTGCGCTGCTCTATCCCTAATGGCTTCATTAGTGCTCTCCGATTCCCCACATTATTGTCGAAACAACTTTTATCCCGCGCAGTAATCAGCCTGCCCAGAAGAATATAACGCACGGACTATGTAGTGAGGTTTTTCATTTTGTCTTGTCTCGTTGGGTAACAATAGACAGCTCACTTCAATACCAGACTTCATCACACAGTCATACCTGTAGCCATTTGGTAAATAGCCTAGTCTTAATCTTCAATCCAAAACTCCATTCTGAAATTAGTTGATGCTTTTATGAAGCGGGGTGAAGACCAACATGTTGTTTTTATCATTCTTAATATAAGGGAATACAGTTTTCCAATGCCTAAAGGTGAATGCTTTCGTACAAACCACTACATGTTGTGCTTCATGTTTAAGTGATCATATTATCCCTATTAAAATGTTCAATTATTCTGAAGAGAACTCAAGCACCGACCTCAATGAAAGTTTCATTTTTTCAAACGCAGTAAAAAAAAAAAGTGCTTATTATTCCAAATTGCTCAAGAAATTGGATTCATTGAGTGAATCTTTATCATGCATTAACGCTGTTAGATATTAGCCTACTATGCACATTAGGCAGCATATGACAGACGGACACTGTAGCCTAAATATATTAATGGACAATTATTAAGAGCGGGTCATGTTCGAGGGCACCGGATTTCAGGTTAACGCAGCTTCCACATCCATGTAATGTGTCATAGAGGTGACTTATCGATGTTAATAACCAGAGGATATATCCGTATTTAGTTTCAGCTAACCATGTAGGACAGGTCTACCGGACTATAGCGCATAGGTTCATTACATCGGCCTGCCTTTCAACAACAGAAAACGTAAAGTTGAGCACGACATTGCAGAATTGAGGGAAAAAATAATCAAATGCTTATAGTGTTATGATTTATAGTTGACGGATTTGGTTTTTCATTTTGGTTCAGCATTTTACCGTTTAAATCTTCAAACTCATAGGTTGAAATAGACATAGAAAAGGTCAAACATGCCAGAGGCTAACAGCAGATTAACCAAAACAATTTAGTGGGCTGTATTAAACATCTTCCGTATTCAATTATCTGTTGCTTAATTCACTCAGATGTACATATAGCCTAGGCCTATCACATCACTCAATTGATTCTTAACACAAATGATTCATCAAAAGTGCAATAGGCACTTCATAGCTGCATCACATCGTTATAGTATTTAGTGAAATATTGTGTATTTTCACGAATAGGATGATCACACCAACCCATTATAATGGAATCAGATGTTTTATTGTAAAAGTCATTAGACATAAACTATTCAGCTAAATCCACACTGACCCTAAGATTTTCCCTAATGTCTTTTTGTCTGTTTATGGCTGATAAATTGTCTGATTGCGTCCTCTGGTGGGTGACCTAGCAAACTACATCACTGATCATCTCTGGCAAATGCAGTAAGCCTGTTTTACACCTTATAGCGCATCATCTGGTTGAACACCACTTCCTCCTTTACATGCACGTGCACAGATAGGGCTCCACCTGTGTTGTGGTACAACCCCCCCCCCCCTCCATTTATTTTGTATAAATGTTTTGTCATTGTTGTACTGGACCCACTACCCCCAAGTTATCGTCAAGTTTGCGACCACCCACCCCATCCGTTGATCTGCCCTGTACGGATTACGCTGGCGCCCAGTTGCGCCTTTCCCCCAAATATAGGGTCCAAGTGTGGTTGACTGCATAGTTAGAGTCTGTCTGAAAGTGGGCATTTCAAAAGAAGTGGGAGGCTCAACAGCGATGGGTGTAACATCAACACTGCATTATTGGTTAAACCAGCCATAGACAGGTGCACCTCTGGTCAGCTTAATGTGTTCATGGCAGGGTAAGAGAACTAATGTACCAGGTTAACGGAATTAACATAGCAGGTTAGGATAATTACTGCGGTAGGTTAGGAGAAAGAGGCTAAGGTTAAGAAAAAGGTTAGTGTTAGCTAAAATGCTACAGTTGTCAACAATGGCTGGTTGTGCAGCTCAATCAGCCTCGCAAAACGGTCTTGAGTGGCACAAATCTGGCCAATTAGCTGATTCGCGTTCCATACACCCACAGTTACCCATGACTCTGCCCTGTATAGAGTACCACAGTACGAGTCATAATACCCGTAAAACCTTACATAAGGGCTGTGTTTCGTGTAGGCTTACCCTGGCGTGACATTTTGATAACCGTATAAGTCTCTCTAGAACTAGGTGAATTGTATCAATATATTCGCCTGTATTAACCCCCCAAAATGAAACGCTAATTAGCTGCTAATGTGGCTATCATAAAGAACTACAAATGCCATGATGATCTGGACGAGACTGCCGAAACAAGGCAGATGTACATTTAGTAATTCATGAATTGGCTACATTTCTTTAAATTGACAATTCTGTGAACTGTCTTGTGCTAGTTTTAAATTGACACGATGCTGTTAGCAAAGATGTAAACTACGTGCAGGAGATTGCAGGGATTTGTAGTCTTGCATGATGTTTACTTTGATGCCAATTAGGGACAGATCGAAATTTACTGGGGGGAGGGGCTGGTCCAACTCAAGGTGTCATAAAAATAAATGTACCAATATTTTTTTTTTTTTTACATGACCCTCCTTTTGTATTGTAAAATACATTTTGGATGGCACACAGAGCTATGGGCCAGAAGGAGTTTTCACTGACCACCACATACGAGCTACCTCTCCCTGCCTGTTTCATTACATTACGATCAGAGCCGGCAGCAGATAATGATCAGCTTGGGGGAAATGAGATTTTCAACATTTTGATGCCAAATTTCCCACCAACAGGTTTCTGTGCCAATGCATGACACACCCAATAAACAAAGCATACCGACTTTGGGTACTTCAATATCATGGTATGTGTTTTCAACACCACAATAAATAGACTATGTCAATCTCCACAAACAGAAAATACATCCCTCCCTACCTTGTAGGCTTCTCCAGTACCAAAGGCTTGGCTTGACAATCTCTGAATGTCATTAAACTTGTTGGTGTTTTGTAACTGTTGTCTCTTTCCATTCATCTATTGGCTGCTGCACAGTTTGGATTGATCGATTGACTGATTTATTTTGTCAGTTAAAAAAACTCATATTCAGTGCATCCTGAAAGTATTCAGACCCCTTGACTTTTTCTACATTTTGTTAGGTTACAGCCTTATTCCAAAATGTATTAAAAATACTTTTACCTCATCAGTCTTCACACAATACCCCATAATGACAAAGCAAAGCAAAAGGTTGAAATGTCACATTTGCATAAGTATTCATACCCCTCACTCAGTACTTTGTTCAAGCACCTTTGGCAGCAATTACAGCCTCAAGTCTTCTTGGGTATGTTGCTGGGCCACCCAAGGACATTCACAGACCTGTCCCGAAGCCATTCCCGTGTTGTCTTGGCTGTGTGCTTAGGGTCGTTGTCCTGTTGGAAGGTGAACCTTCAAATGAAATGAAATCAATTTTTATTTGTCACATACACATGGTTAGCAGATGTTAATGCGAGTGTAGCGAAATGCTTGTGCATTCCGACAATGCAATAATAACCAACGAGTAATCTAACCTAACAATTCCACAACTACTACCTTATACACACAAGTGTAAAGGGATAAAGAATATGTACATAAAGATATATGAATGAGTGATGGTACAGAACGGCATAGGCAAGATGCAGTAGATGTTATTGAGTACAGTATATACATATGAGATGAGAAATGTAGGGTATGTAAACATAAAAGTGGCATAGTTTAAAGTGGCTAGTGATACATGTATTACATAAAGATGACAAGGTGCAGTAGATGATAGAGTACAGTATATACATATGAGATGAGTAATGTAGGGTATGTATACATTATATTAAGTGGCATTGTTTAAAGTGGCTAGTGATACATTTTTTACATCAATTTCCATCCATTTCCATTATTAAAGTGAGCTGGAGTTGAGTCAGTATGTTGGCAGCAGCCACTCAATGTTAGTGGTGGCTGTTTAACAGTCTGATGGCCTTGAGATAGAAGCTGTTTTTCAGTTTCTCTGTCCCTGCTTTGATGCACCTGTACTGACCTTGCCTTCTGGATGATAGCGGGGTGAACAGGCAGTGGCTCGGATGGTTGTTGTACTTGATGATCTTTATGGCCTTCCTGTGACATCGGGTGGTGTAGGTGTCCTGGAGGGCAGATAGTTTGCCCCTGGTGATGCGTTGTGCAGACCTCTCTACCCTCTGGAGAGCCTTACGGTTGTGGGCGGAGCAGTTACCGTACCAGATTGTGATACAGCCCGAGAGGATGCTCTCGATTGTGCATCTGTAGAAGTTTGTGAGGGCTTTTGGTGACAAGCCAAATTTCTTCAGCCTCCTGAGGTTGAAGAGGCACTGCTGCGCCTTCTTCACAACGCTGTCTGTGTGGGTGGACCAATTCAGTTTGTCCGTGATGTGTACTCCGAGGAACTTAACTTAATACCCTCTCCACTACTGTCCAGTCGATGTGGATAGGGGGGTGGTCCTTCTGCTGTTTCCTGAAATCCACAATCATCTCCTTTGTTTTGTTGACGTTGAGTGTGAGGTTACTTTCCTGACACCACACTTCGAGAGCCCTCACCTCCTCCCTGTAGGCCGTCTCGTCGTTGTTGGTAATCAAGCCTACCACTGTAGTGTCGTCCGAAAACTTGATGATTGAGTTGGAGGCGTGCATGGCCATGCAGTTGTGGGTGAACAGGGAATACAGGAGAGGGCTCAGAACGCACCCTTGTGGGGCCCCAGTGTTGAGGATCAGCGGGGTGGAGATGTTGTTACCTACCCTCACCACCTGGGGACAGCCCGCCAGGAAGTCCAGTACCCAGTTGCACAGGGAGGGGTCGAGACCCAGGGCCTCGAGCTTGATGACAAGTTTAGAGGGTACTATGGTGATAAATGCTGAACTGTAGTCGATGAACAGCATTCTCACATAGGTATTCCTCTTGTCCAGATGGGTTAGGGCAGTGTGGTTGCGATTGCGTCGTCTGTGGACCTATTGGGGCGGTAAGAAAATTGGAGGTGTCTAGGGAGGTATCAGGTCTAGGGTGTCAGATAGGGTGGAGGTGATATGGTCCTTGAGTAGTCTCTCAAAGCACTTCATGATGACGGAAGTAAGTGCTACGGGGCGGTAGTTGTTTAGCTCAGTTACCTTAGCTTTCTTGGGAACAGGAACAATGGTGGCCCTCTTGACGCATGTGGGAACAGCAGACTGGGATAAGGATTGATTGAATATGTCCGTAAACACACCAGCCAGCTGGACGCGGCTGGGGATACCGTCTGGGCCTGCAGCCTTGCGAGGGTTAACACATTTAAATGTTTTACTCACATCGGCTGCAGTGAAGGAGAGTCCGCAGGTTTCGGTAGTGGGCCGTGTCAGTGGCACTTTATTGTCCTCAAAGCGAGCAAAGAAGTTATTAAGTCTGTCTGGGAGCAAGACATCCTGGTCCGCTACAGGGCTGGTTTTCTTTTTGTAATCCGTGATTGACTGTAGACCCTGCCACATACCTCTTCTGTCTGAGCCGTTGAATTGCAACTCTACTTTGTCTCTACTGACGCTTGTTTGATTGCCTTGCGGAGGGAATAGCTACACTGTTAGTATTCGGTCATGTTTCTGGTCACCTTGCCTTGGTTAAAAGCAGTGGTTTGCGCTTTCAGTTTCGCGCAAATGCTGCCATCAATCCACGGTTTCTGGTTTGGGAATGTTTTAATATTTGCTGTAGGTATGACATTGCCAAAGCTCTTTCTAATGAACTCGCTCACCGAATCAGCGTATTCGTGGAATCAGATTGGTCGGACCAGAGTGAACAGACCTTCTTGTTTTAGTTTCTGTCTGTAGGCTGGAAGCAACAAAATGGAGTCGTGGTCAGCTTTTCAGAAAGGATGGCGGGGGAGGGCCTTATATGCGTCACGGAAGTTAGAATAACAATGACCAGGGTTTTACCAGCCCTGCTTGCGCAATTGATATGCTGATAGAATTTAGGGAGTCTTGTTTTCAGATTAGCCTTGTTAAAATCCCCACCTACAATGAATGCAGCCTCAGGATATGTGGTTTCCAGTTTACAAAGAGTCAAATAAAGTTTGCTCAGGGACATCGATGTATCTGCTTGGGGGGGGGGGGTAGATAATGCGATCAACATTGGATTGTGAGGAATTCTAAGTCAGGTGAACAGAAGGACTTGAGTTCCTATATGTTGTTATGATCACACCACGTCTCGTTAATCATAAGGCATACCCCCCCGCCCCTCTTCTTACCAGAAAGATGCTTGTTTCTGTCGGCGCGATGCATGAAGAAACCAGCTGGCTGCACCTACTCCGATAGCGTGTCTCGAGTGAGCCATGTTTCGGTGAAACAAAGAACTTTACAGTCTCTGATGTCTCTCTGGAAGGCAAACCTTGCTCGGATTTCATCAACCTTGTTGTCAAGAGACTGGACATTGGCGAGTAGTATGGTAGGGAGTGGTGCGCGAAGTGCCCGTCTCCGGAGCCTGACCAGAAGAGCGCTTCGTTTGCCCCTTTTACGGCAACGTTGTTTAGGTTCGCTGGCTGGGATCCGAGCCATTATCCTGGGTGGAAGGCAAAACACAGGATCCGCTTCGGGAAAGTCATATTCCTGATCGTAATGATGGTGATTTGACATTGCTCTTATATTCAGTAGTTCCTCCCAACTGTATGTAATGAAACCTAAGATTACCTGGGGTACCAATGTAAGAAATAACACGTAAAAAAAACAAAATACTGCTTAGTTTCCTAGGAACGCGAATTTAGGCGGCCATCTCTGTCGGCGCCGGAAACATTGCCCCAGTCTGAGGTCCTGAGCGCTCTGGAGCAGGTTTTCATCAAGGATCACTCTGTACTTTCCCTCGATTGAGACTAGTCTCCCGGTCCGTGCCCCTGAAAATCATCCCCACAGCATGATGCTGCCACCACCATGCTTCACCGTAGAGATGGTACCAGGTTTTCTCCAGACGTTTCCGTCTGGCCACTCTACCATAAAGGCCTGATTGGTGGAGTGCTGCAGAGATGGTTGTCCTTCTGGAAGGTTATCCCATCTCCACAGAAGAAATCTGGAGCTGTCAGAGTGACCATAGGGTTCTTGGTCACCTTCCCCAGATCCGTGCCTCGACACAATCCTGTCTCAGAGTTCTACGGACAATTCCTTCGACTTGGTTTTTGCTCTGACATGCACTGTCAACTGTGGGACCTTATATAGACAGGTGTGTGCCTTTCCAAATCCTGTCCAATTGATTGAATTTAACATAGGTGGTATCCAATCATGTTGTAGAAATATCTCAAGGATGATCAATGGAAACAGGATGCACCTGAGCTCCATTTTAAGTGTCATAGCAAAGGGTCTGAATACTTATGTAAATAAGGTATTTCTTGTTTTTTGTATAAATTTGCAAAAATGTCAAAAAACCTGTTTACGCTTTGTCATTATGGAGTATTGTGTGTAGATTGATGAGGGGAAAAAATGATTGTATCCATTTTAAAACGACGCTTTAATGTGGAAAAACGTGGAAAAAGTAAAACGGTCTGAATACTTTCCAAATGCACTGTATACACAAAGATTGTGACTGGGGATTTCACAATTCTCAACCTCCAATATGAGTATGAGGGGGGTGTTTAAGTACAATTCTTACAAGCTTGTTTGACTGGTAGCTTATTATTTACATGCTGGTAAACCATGGTGTGCAGGCATAATCAAAGTGACGCTGGACTAGCACACTTGCCAGAGTCTTTAGGGTGTCTATAGCTAGGCTTCCATCCAATTGGTGACAGGCTTTCAATGTGAATATGCGATTTCAGAGTTTCCTTCAGGAAAATGTGGCCCCCGACAACATGAAAGGGAACAATTTTATTCGAGAAAATGTTAAGGACATCCATATGCATTAAGATCCGACCTGCCAACGCCAAATTTCCGTGTCCTTAAAAACAGCCTATAACAAATTACAAAAACACTATTTCGATGTGTAGCATATGCAAAACTGTTTTATTGTTTTTTAGGCTATTTTCCTAAAATAATAATAGTCCTCCTCATGGTTCAGCTGTCAGAGATTTGAGCGCTAAATGCATCAGGGCACTGCAAGCATAGGCCTATAGGCTTAGGTGTCCACTGTATGATATTAATATTTTTATATAATATACAGTACCTGTCAAAAATGTGTACACACCTACTTATTCAGGGGTTTTTCTTTATTTAGACATTAAAACTGAAATAACACATATGGAATCATGTCGTTTCCAATAAAGTGTTAAACAAATCAAAATATATTTTATATTTGAGATTCTTCAAAGTAGCCACCCTTTGCCTAGATTACACCTTTGCACACTCTTGGCATTCTCTCATCCAGCTTCATGAGGTAGTCACCTGGAATGCATTTCAATTAACAGGTGTGCTTTGTTAAAAGTTAATTTGTGGAATTTCTTTCCTTCTTACTGCGTTTGAGCCAATCAGTTGTGTTGTGACAAGGTAGGGGTGGTATACAGAAGATAGCCCTATTTGGTAAAATACCAAGTCCGTATTATGGCAACAACAATTCAAAGAACTTTGAAAGTTTCACAGAGTGAAGGAAAAGCAGCCAAAAATTGCTCAGCATATGTGGGAACTCCTTCAAGACTGTTGGAAAAGGCATTCCAGGTGACTACCTCATGAAGCTGGTTGAGAGAATGCCAAGAGTGTGCAAAGCTGTCATCAAAGCAAAGGGTGTTTACTTTGAAGAATCTCAAATATAAAATACATTTGACTTGTTTAACACTTTTTGGATACTACACTACAGTTCAAAAGTTTGGAGTCACTTAGATATGTCCTTGTTTTTCATGAAAACATACATGAAATTAGTTGCAAAATTAATAGGAAATATAGTCAAGATGTTGGCAAGGTTATAAATAATGATTTTTAATTGAAATAATAATTGTGTCCTTCAAACTTTTCTTTCATCTAAGAATCTTCCATTTGCAGCAATTACAGTCTTGCAGACCTTTAGCATAATAGATATCAATTTGCTGAGGTCATTGGAAGAGATTTCACCCCATGCTTCCTGAAGCACCTCCCACAAGTTGGATTGGCTTGATGGGCACTTCTTACGTACCATACGGTCAAGCTGCTCCCACAACAGCTCATTAGGGTTGAGATCCTGTGACTGTGCTGGCCACTCCATTATAGACAGAATACCAGCTGACTGCTTCTTCCCTAAATAGTTATTGCATAGTTTGGAGCTGTGCTGTAGGTCATTGTCCTGTTGTAGGAGGACATTGGCTCCAATTAAGCTCAGTCCTCAGGGCGTATGGCGTTGCAAAATGGAGTGATAGCCTTCCTTCTTCAAGATCCCTTTTACACTGTACAAATCTCCCACTTTAAATCAAATCAAGTCAAATGTATTTATATAGCCCTTCGTACATCAGCTGATATCTCAAAGTGCTGTACAGAAACCCAGCCTAAAACCCCAAACAGCAAGCGATGCAGGTGTAGAAGCACGGTGGCTAGGAAAAACTCCCTAGAAAGGCCAAAACCTAGGAAGAAACCTAGAGAGGAACCAGGCTATGTGGGGTGGCCAGTCCTCTTCTGGCTGTGCCGGGTGGAGATTATAACAGAACATAGCCAAGATGTTCAAATGTTCATAAATGACCAGCATGGTCAAATAATAATAATCACAGGCAGAGCAGTTGAAACTGGAGGTGGACTGGGGACAACAAGGAGTCATCATGTCAGGTAGTCCTGAGGCATGGTCCTAGGGCTCAGGTCCTCAGAGAGAGAGAAAGAAAGAGAGAAAGACAGAATTAGAGAGAGCATACTTAAATTCACACAGGACACCGGATAAGACAGGTACTCCAGATATAACAAACTGACCCTAGCCCCCGACACATAAACTACTGCAGCATAAATACTGGAAGCTGAGACAGGAGGGGTCAGGAGACACTGTGACCCCATCCGATGACTTTACCAACACCAAAGCACCCAAGACCATCACATTGCCTCCACCATGCTTGACAGATGGTGTCAAGCACTCATCCAGCATCTTTTCATTTTTGCATCTCACGAATGTTCTTTTTTGTGATCCAAACACCTCAAACTTAGATTTGTCTGTCCATAACACTTTTTTCCAATCTTCCTCTGTCCATTGTCTGTGTTCTTTTGCCAATCTTAATATTTTATTTTTATTGGCCAGTCTGAGATATGGCTTTTTCTTTGCAACTCCCACCTAGAAGGCCATCATCCTTGAGTCGTCTCTTCACTGTTGACGTTGAGACTGGTGTTTTGCTGGTACTTTTTAATGAAGCTGCCAGTTGAGGATTTGTGAGGTGTCTGTTTCTCAAACTAGACACTCTAATGTACTTGTCCTCTTGCTCAGTTGTGCACCAGGGCCTCCCACTCCTCTTTCTATTCTGGTTAGAGCCAATGTGCGCTGTTTTGTGGAGGGTGTAGTATACAGCTTTGTACGAGATCTTCAGTTTCTTGGCAATTTCTCACATGGAATGTACCGTTCCGTAGGATACAAGAGCTGTACAAAAACAAGATCCCACAACATAGGTGGGAAAAATACTACCTAAGTATGATTCCCAATCAGAGATAATGATAGACAGCTGCCTCTGATTGGGAACCACACTCGGCCAAACACAAAGAAATACAGAACATAGAAAGCCCACCCCTGACCTCACCAAATTGAGAAATAAAACGGCTCTCTGAGGTCAGGCCGTGACAGTACCCCCCACAAACCTGAACCTATAGGGGAGGGTCCGGGTGGGCATCTACCCTTGGCGGCGGCTCCGGTTTGGGGCGTAGACCCCGCTCCACCTCTTGCTCCCCCCACTTTGTTGGCGCCTCTGGTGCGGGGACCCTCGCCGCAGGCCCCGGACTGGGGACCCTCTCCGCAGGCCCCGGACTGGGGACCCTCTCCGCAGGCCCCGGACTGGGGACCCTCTCCGGAGGCCCCGGATTGGGGACCCTCTCCGCAGGCCCCGGACTGGGGACCCTCTCCGCAGGCCCCGGACTGGGGACCCTCTCCGGAGGCCCCGGACTGGGGACCCTCTCCGGAGGCCCCGGACTGGGGACCCTCTCCGCAGGCCCCGGACTGGGACCGTCACCGGAGGCTCCGGACTGGGGACCCTCGCCGCGGGCCCCGGATTGGGGACCGTCGCCGGAGGCTCCGGACAGAAGATCAGCGCTGGATGCTTCGTGCCATGGATCCTCACTGCAGGCTCCGGACCATGGATCATCACTGGAGGCTCCGTGCAATGGATCATCACTGGAGGCTTTGTGCCATGGATCATCACTGGAGGCTTTGTGCCATGGATCATCACTGGAGGCTTCGTGCCATGGATCATCACTGGAGGCTTCGTGCCATGGATCATCACTGGAGGCTTCGTGCCATGAATCATCACTGGAGGCTTCGTGCCATGGATCATCACTGGAGGCTTTGTGCCATGGATCATCACTGGAGGCTTCGGGCCATGGATCATCACCGGAGGCTTCGTGCCATGAATCATCACTGGAGGCTTCGTGCCATGGATCATCACCGGAGGCTTCGGGCCATGGATCATCACCGGAGGCTTCGGGCCATGGATCATCACTGGAGGCTTCGTGCCATGGATCATCACTGGAGGCTTCGTGCCATGGGATCATCACTGGAGGCTTCGTGCCATGGATCATCACTGGAGGCTTCGTGCCATGGATCATCACTGGAGGCTTCGTGCCATGGATCATCAGTAGAGGCTTCCTACGTGGAGCCGGAACAGGTTTCACTGGACTGAGGAGACGTACTGGAAGCCTGGTGCGTGGAGCTGCCACAGGGCTTACCAGGCTGGGGAGACATGCTGGAGGCCTGGTACGTGGAATCGGAACAGGTCTCACCGGACTGGGGAGATGCACTGGAAGCCTGGTGCGTGAAGCAGGCACCGGATACACTGGGCCGTGGAGGCGCACTGGAGGTCTCAAGTGTAGAGCCGGCACAACCCGTCCTGGCCTGATGGTTACTTTCGCCCGGCAAATGCGGGGAGCTAGCACAGGACGCACTGGGCTGTGCAAACGCACCTGAGACACAGTGCGCAGAGCCGGCGCAGGATATCCTGGGCCGAAGAGACGCACTGGAGGCCAGGAGAGCTGAGCCGGCACCATCCATCCTGGCTGGATGCCCACTCTAGCCCGTCCAATGCGGGGAGCTGGAATATAGCGCACTGGGCTGTGACTGCGCACTGGAGACATGGTGCACATCACCGCATAACACGGCGCCCCACGGTAAGCACGGGGAGTTGGCTCAGGTCTAAACTCTGACTCCGTCAATCTCCCCATGTGCCTCCCCCCCAAAAAAATGTTTTGGAGCTGCCTCTTGGGCTTCCGTGCCGTGACCCCTTGTATAGTTGTCGTTCCTCTAATTCCTCGTATCCTCGCCGTTCCGCTCTAGCTGCTTCTATCTCCTCCCTTGGACGGTGATACTCTCCAGCCTGCACCCAGGGACCCTTGCCTTCCAGTATCTCCTCCCATGTCCACTCCTCCAGAAAACGCTGCTGTCATGTTCATTATAAGGACCGGACAAAGGCGCAGTGTGGTATGCGTACATTCGTATTTATTTAAAGAATGAAACACTGAACAAAATAACAAAACGAAACATGAAGCTATACAAACAAGTGCTGACAGGCATCTACACATAGACAAGATCCCACCAAACACAAAAGGGAAATGGCTACCTAAATATGATCCCCAATCAGAGACAACGATAAACAGCTGTCTCTGATTGAGAACCATATCAGGCCAACATAGAAATACAAAAACACCTAGACATACAAAAACCCTAGACAATACAAAACTAGCGTACCCACCCTAGTCACACCCTGACCTAACCAAAATATAAAGAAAACAGAGATATCTCAGGTCAGGGCGTGACAGCTGCTTGGTCTTTTTGTGGTGGGATCTTCTGTAACGTGCGTTGCATGAAGGAGACCAAGGTGCAGCGTAATTTGTGGTCATCATATTTATTTAAATGAGAACCAGCAACAAAATAACAAAGTGAAACCAAAACGAACGTACCATTCCGTAGGCTACAAGAGCTGTACAAAAACAAGATCCCACAACATAGGAGGGGAAAAGGCTACCTAAGTATGATTCCCAATCAGAGACAACGACAGCTGCCTCTGATTGGGAACCACACTCGGCCAAACACAAAGAAATACAAAACATAGAATGCTCACCCCACATCACACCCTGACCTCACCAAATAGAGAAATAAAACGGCTCTCTAAGGTCAGGGTGTGACAAGCAGAAGAGCGATTGTAAACCAGGGGAAAAAAAATGCACTACCTTCCCCAGTGCCTAATAAAAAAATCACACAACCCTCCCCGCCAAAAAAACAAGTTTGACAACCCTCCCCTATTTTGGATCACCCCTCCCCCAGTAACTTACGATCTGACCCTTAGCAAGTTCGTATCTGAGAGTAAATAGAGCCTAATATATTGCTAAAAGTCCCCTTGTTCTTGAGAGATTGACATGGTTATCAAATGTCACGCCAGGGTAAGCCTACACAAAACACAGCCCTTGTTTTAAGTGATTCTAAAATTCCCTATGGGAAAAATTAATGGTGGAAAAATGATTGGATACCATTTCCCTGTTTGACCTCTAGGTTTTATGGGTATTATGACACCTCCACTGTGGGGCTCTATGGAGATTGCTCGTACCTGGTATGCAAACATGCATGGCTTGAGAGATGCGCTCACCGTTCTAGCATGTGTAGCTAACTAGCTAGTTTAAATACCAACAGTACTGCTACATAATCATAACATTTGATGAACACTTAATTTAGCCTTCATCATCATCAATATCTGGTCTGGTTGTCTGGTACACACAGTAGAGGTAGGCACAGAAAAATATAGAAAGGTAAATCACAATCACCAAAGGAAATGGAGCTACATAACTAGCATATTTACATCAATCATCAACATCAATGGTCAGCTGATAGCCCACCCTCTTTTCCCGATGTCAATCATATCTTTAGGAGGCACTGTTACTAGCTTCCTTACAGTTTGTGATGATGAGTGTGTTGTTGCAGAAATAAATAGGCCTATGCAAGAACAAAAAATTGTTAGAGATATTTGGTATGTTATTTATTTTTCATTTTGAGCACCCCCTGAAAGGTCTGTGCATGGCCCTGCTCCTTTACAGTGCGTTTACTCACAATTTCTGCAAAGATAAATAACTGAAATCATTCAAACTAGTATACATGCACATGAAATGTATAACATGCTAAATTAAATTGTATATATTATTGAAATATTAAACATAATACATTTCACTGTCCCTGTGCCTCCCCTGATACCTGTCCCTTCCCTGATACTTGTCCCTCCCCTGCAGGTCCCTGGTCCTGTTCCTCTTGAGTTCCTGGAGCTCCCTCGAGGAAGGTACGGAAATGCTCTGCTGTGTTGAGCTCAGGTTTCTTCAGCAGCAGGTGACATTTTGGCAGATAGTAGGCTGCCATCAGCCCCATGTTACTGAGCAAACTGACAGATACATGGACAATGGAGCGTTCCTTGTCATTCAGACCAGTGTAGATGGGGATGAAGACCACCCAAACCACACAGTAGGTCAGGGTGGAGAAGGTGATATCTCTGGCCAGGTTGTATTGTCGAATGGGCTTCACAGCCATGAAGGTGCACATGAAGGATATGAGGGCAAGGAGGCCATTGAAGCCCTGCATCAGGCCAAGACATAAGATGGGCTCCACAGGGCATCGTAGGAACTTTCTCACAAAGGTCACCTTTATCTTGGCCAGGTACCGGGATAAAGAGGGCCCCTCCTGGACATAATAGCCACAGATCCCTGCCTGCACACCACAGCAGGCCAGTACCAGCAGCCAGCCTCCAGGGCCTCTCAGTGTATCCAGATGAGACGGAGCCTTCTCAGGGAACTCGGTCACATACACAATCTGTCAAAAGAGGGAGGAGGATGGACTATTAGCTAATCTTTGATTCAAGATACTCTGGGTCTTCCTCACTCATATTCATTAAAATGTCTCCTGGACTGTTGGCTTTCTTTTACATCAAAGAAAACCTGTTTACACTTTACTGTATATAGAAAAGTATGTTTTAGTGGATTTGGCTATTTCAGTCACACCCATTGCTGACAGGTGTATAACATCGAGCACACAGCCATGCAACCTCCATAGACAAACATTGACAGTAGAATGATCTTACTGCATAGCTCAGTGACTTTCAACGTGGCACCGTTATAGGATGCCACCTTTCCAACAAGTCAGTTCCTCAAATGTCTGCCATACTAGAGCTGCCCCGGTCAACTATAAGTGCTGTTATTGTGAAGTGGAAACTTCTAGGAGCAACAAAGGCACAGCCATGAAGTTATAGGCCACACAAGTTCATCGAGCAGGCCCGCCGAGTGCTGAAGCACGTAAAAATAGTCTGTTCTCGGTTGCAAAACACACTACCAAACTGCCTCTGGAATTGCTTCTGGACTGCCTCTGGACTCGATACCAAACTGCCTCTGGAACTGCCTCTGGAGTTCCAAACTGCCTCTGGAAGCAACATCAGCACAAGAACTGTTAGTCGGGAGTTTCAGGAAATGTTTCCATGGCCAAACAGCCGCACACAAGCCTAAAATCACCATGCACATTGCCAAACGTCGGGTGGAGTGGTGTAAAGCTAGCCACCATTGGACTCTGGAGCAGTGGAAAAGCATTGTCTGGAGTGATGAATCACGCTTCACCATCTGGCAGTCCGACGGACGAATCTGGGTTTCGCGGATGCCAGGAGAACGCTACCTACCTGAATGCATAGTGCCAACTGTACAGTTTGGTGGAGGAAGAATAATGTTCCCGGGCTGTTTTTCATGGTTCGGTCTAGGCCCCTTAGTTCTGGGGAAGGGAAATCTTAATGCTACAGCATACCATTTTTATTTAACCAGGTAGGCTGGTTGAGAACAAGTTTTCATTTACAACTGCGACCTGGCCAAGATAAAGCAAATTAGTGCTACACAAACAACAACACAGAGTTACACATGGAATAAACAAACATACAGTCAATAACACAATAGAAACAAAAGTATATGTACAGTGTGTGCAAATGAGGTAAGATAAGGGAGGTAAGGCAATAAAAAGGCCATAGTGTGCGAAATAATTTAAATGTACCAATTAAACACTGGAGTGATAGATGTGCAGAAGATGAATGTGCAAATAGAGATACTGGGGTGCAAAGGAGAGAAAACAAAAGAACAGTATGGGGATGAGGTAGATGGATGGGCTACTTACAGGTGCAGTGATCTGTGAGCTGCTCTGACAGCTGGTGCTTAAAGTGTTGTGGCAGAATCCAAATTATTTTGGTAACATTGATAAATAAGATGTTTTATCAATTTTAATAAGTATGCTTATGTGGGAAAAGTTCATGGGGAACCCGTTAGTTGGCTCCACAATGTCTGTGTGCCAGTCACTTCTCTCCGTGAGCTTGTCCAGGAGGGGTTGTATTTTTGTTGGGAGTATCTAGGATCGACAATTGATATATGACATTGGATGGGGTAATGTTTTGGTCCTAAGTGGTACCAAGAACGAGATAAGAACCTCGTCTAACAGGGCAAACTGAATGATAATTTATAGCTAATACTGGCTGGCTATAGGATACTCCTTTTTTCTGGTAAAAGGTTCTTTGTGTAATGTTCCTAAGATCTGTTATTTGTCATGTGAGTTTTGATGGGTGTGTCTTGGCTATAAATGATACTAAGGACTGTTTTGTAAGCACTCTCAGAGAATTCATTTATGGACACTGAATTGATCTGAGAAGCTCATATAATTAAAGATGGACTTTATGATAACTCTGACTTGTGTGTGGTTTGCTCTCTCATGATTTGGTAATAGAGGAAATTTCCACGACAAAAGTGAGTGAGGGAGATATGAGCTTCCAGCTTCAGTGATCTTTGCAATTTGTTCCAGTCATTGGCAGCATCTCTGGAAGGAAAGGCGGCCAAAGGAGGAATTTGCTTTAGGGGTGACCAGTGAAATATACCTGCTGGAGCACGTGCTTTGGGTGGGTGCTGATATGGTGACCAGTGAGCTGAGATAAGGCGGGGCTGTACCTGGCAAAGACTTATAGATGACCTGGAGCCAGTGGATTTGGCAACAAATATGAAGCGAGGGCCAGCTAACGAGAGCATACAGGTCGCTGTGGCGGGTAGTATATGGGACTTTGGTGGCAAAACGGATTGCACTGTGATAGACTGCATCCAATTTGCTGAGTAGAGTGTTGGAGGGTATTTTGTAAATGACATTGCCAAAGTCAAGGATCGGCAGGATAGTCAGTTTTACGAGGGTATGTTTGGCAGCATGAGTGAAGGATGATTTGTTGCGAAATAGAAAGCCGATTCTAGATTTAATTTTGGATTGGAGATGCTTAATGTGAGTCTGGAAGGAGAGTTTACAGTCTAACCAAACACCTAAGTATTTGTAGTTGTCCACATATTCTAAGTCAGAACCGTCCAGAGTAGTGATGCTGGACAGGCGGGCTGGTGCGGGCAGCGATTGGTTGAAGAGTATTTAGTTTTACTTGCATTTAAGAGCAGTTGGAGTCCACAGAAGGAGAGTTGTATGGCATTGAAGCTCGTCTGGAGGTTAGTTAACACAGTGTCCAAAGAAGTTCCAGAAGTATACTAAATGGTGTTGTCTGCGTAGGGGTGGATCAGAGACTCACCAGCAGCAAGAGCGACATCATTGATCTATACAGAGAAAAGAGTTGGCTCAAGAATTGAACCCTGTGGCACCCCCATAGAGAATGCCAGAGGTCGGGACAACATGCCCTCCGATTTGACACACTGAACTCTGTCTGTGAAGTAATTGCTGAACCATACGAGGCAGTCATTTGAGAAACCAAAGCTGTTGAGTCTGCCGATAAGAATATGATGATTAACAGAGTCGAAAGCCTTGGCCAGGTTGATGAATACAGCTGCACAGTATTGTCTCTTATCGCTAGCGGTTATAATATTGTTTAGGACCTTGAGCTTGGCTAAGGTGCACCCATGACCAGCTCGGAAACCAGATTGCATTGCGTAGAAGGTATGGTGGGATTCGAAATGGTCGGTGATCTGTTTGTTAACTTGGCTTTTGAAGACCTTAGAAAGGCAGGGTAGGATAGATATAGGTCTGTGGCAGTTTGGGTGTAGAGTGTCTCCCCCTTTGAAGAGGGGGATGACTGCGGCAGCTCTCCAATCTTTGGAGATCTCAGACAATACGAAAGAGAGGTTGAATAGGCTAGTAATAGGGGTTGCAATAATTTCAGCCGATCATTCTAGAAAGAGAGGGTCGAGATTGTCTAGCCCAGCTGATTTGTAGGGATCCAGATTTTGCAGCTCTTTCAGAACATCAGCTGTCTGGATTTAGGTGAAGGAGAAGCGGGGGGGGGGGGGGGGGGGGTGATTGGGCAAGTTGCTGCAGGGGGTGCTGAGATGTTGGTCGGAGAAGGGGTAGCCAGGTGGAAAGCATGGCCAGCCGTAGAAAAATGCTTATTGAAATGATAGATTATCGTAGATTTATCGGTGGTGACAGTGTTTCCTAGCCTCAGTGCAGTGGGCAGCTGGGAGGAAGTGCTCTTATTCTCCATGGACATTACAGTGCCCAAACACTTTTTGGAGTTGGTGCTACAGGATACACATTTCTGTTTGAAAATGCTAGCCTTAGCTTTCCTAACTGACTGAGTATATTGGTTCCTGACTTTTCAGTTCCCTGGGGGCTATTCAATGCTAATGCCGTACACCACAGGATGTTTTTGTGCTGGTCAAGGGCAGTCTGGTCTGGAGTGAACCACGGGCTATATCTGTTCCTGGATCTACATTTTTTGAATGGGGCATGCATATTTAAGATTGTGAGGAAAGCACTTTTAAAGAGTAACCAGGCATCTTCTACTGACTAAATGAGGTCAATATCCTTCCAGGATACCCGGGCCAGGTCGATTAGAAAGGCCTGCTCGCTCAAGTGTTTTAGGGAGCGTTTGACAGTGATGAGGGGTGGTCGTTTGACCGCAAACCCATTACGGACGCAAGCAATGAGGCAGTGATCGCTGAGATCCTGGTTGAAGACAGCAGAGGTGTATTTGGAGGGCAGGTTGGTTAGGATGATATCTATGAGGGTGCCAGTGTTTACAGATTTGGGGTTTTACCTGGTAGGTTCATAATTTGTGTGAGATTGAGGGCATCAAGCTTAGATTGTAGGATGGCCGGGATGTTATGCATGTCCCAGTTTAGGTCACCTAACAGCACAAGCTCTGAAGATAGATGGGGGGCAATAAATTCACATATGCTGTCCAGGGACAGCTGGGGCAGAAGGTGGTCTATAGCAAGCAGCAACGGTGAGAGATTTGTTTCTGGAAAGGTGGATTTTTAAAGTAGAAACTCAAATTGTTTGGGCACAGACCTGGATAGTATGACAGAACTCTGTAGGCTATTTCTGAGGTAGATTGCAACTCCGCCCCCTTTGGAAGTTCTATCTTGTCGGAAAATTTTATAGTTAGGGATGGAAATTTCAGTTTTTTTTTGTGGCCTTCCTAAACCAGGATTCAGACACGGCTAGGACATCCGGGTTGGCAGAGTGCGCTAAAGCAGTGAATAAAACAAACTTATGGAGGAGGCTTCTAATGTTAACATGCATGAAACCAAGGCTTTTACGTTTACAGAAGTCAACAAATGAGAGCGCCTGGGGAATGGGAGTGGAGCTAGGCACGACAGGGCCTGGATTAACCTCTACATCACCAGAGGAGGAGTATGATAAGGGTACGGCTAAGGGCTATAAGAACTGGTCGTCTAGTACGTTCGGAACAGAGAGTAAAAGGAGCAGGTTTCTGGGTGCGGTAGAATAGTGCATAATGTACAGACAAAGGTATGGTAGGATGTGAATACAGTGGAGGTAAACCTAGGCATTTAGTGACGATGAGAGAGGTATTGTCTCTAGAGACATCAATTAAACCAGGTGAGGTCACCGCATGTGTGGGAGGTAGTACAAGAGGGTTAGCTGAGGCATATTATGCAGGGCTGGAGAAATTGACTGGCCTGCACAAAGCGCTGACCTCAACCCCATCAAACACCTTTGGGATGAATTGGAACCCCGACAGCGAGCCAGGCCTAATCGCCCAATGTCAGTGCCCAACCTCACTAATGCTCTTTGGCTGAATGGATCAAGTCTCCGCAGCAATGTTCCAACATCTAGTAGAAAGCCTTACCAGAAGAGGGGAGGCTGTTATAGAAGCAAAGGGGGAACCAATTCCGTATTAATGCCCATGATTTTGGAAGGAGATGTTCGACGGTGCAGATGTCCACATACTTTTGGTCATATAGTGTAGATGTATAATATCTCAATGATTCATGTTTTTCTGATGTTCTACAGGTCTAGGCTTTACCTGCAGTGAGAAGGCTAAGATGGTGGACAAGGTGACCGTGTGGAAGATGGAGCTGAGGGGAAGCTGCAGACGACACACCATGTCTCCTGGCCGGACCAGGAACAGCAGCAGGCAGGCACAGCCTCCCATCATGCTGAGTAGGGACACACCACCCAGGGGCCCCCCAGAGGCCCTCACCAGCGGAGAACCCCGGTGCTGCAGGAACAGGACCCCCACAGCCCCCTGACAGGCCATCAGCACCAGCATGGCCAGCAGCAGCCCCAAGGACTCAGGCTGGCCCCAGGTTAGGAAGTCAAAGGTAGGCTCGGTGCAGTTGGTGCTACGTACCAGGGACCACTGGCCCTCTAGACACTGGGTACACTGGATGTCCACTGGAGTCAGGGAGGGAGCAGAGACATGTAGTTAGAATTATAGAACCTGATAAAAGTAGAAAGTCTTAAGGCCAGTTTTATAATGCCACCGCTCACACCTTTCAGTTCGGTAGATGTATTGAGCTTTTTTTTACGTAGCATTTTTTTATGCAGCGTTTGTCAGCATGTGAGAAAAGTGTAAAGCTGATGTCCATGTCGCTAGAGAAAAACAGCAAATAAATCTACAAAACATAATCTCAAGAGTTATCGAGTTTTAATGCATAGATTGATGGAAGTCTGTGAATCACCCACTTGTGCCATTCTGGAAGGTGCCCGGTAAACAGTCAATACAGTCAAAGCAGCAGGAATGGAAACCTTTCACTCTGCGCACCTGGCCAGGGCCACACTCAGAGGAACAGGTAGACTCAGGGGCCTGCAGCAGAGGTGGGGTCAGAGAGAACCACTTTGCAGAGCGTAGCTGGCACATTGAAATGTTTAGTCCCAGAGGGGAAAAATGTGAAAAGCCGATAAAGTGCAACATAATGTTTGATGAGGAGATGCGGGCGGAAATTACCTTAGCGCATACTGTATGCCATTGGATGAGGGTGTTATTGATTGACAGGTTCTCGTAGAAGGTGCCGACATCTTTGAAACTCAGACTGTTGTTTCCCCAGACCCACTGTAGTATGTTGTAGCCAATGTTTGGGTTTCCATTACTGTCAAACTCAAAATGACTTCCATTTAGACTGAAGTTAACCTCCTTGAGCACTTCCAACAGCTGCCGGGTGTCAATCAATGTGTTATTTATCTTTGTTAATTGCATGTGTAAAGTACCTTTCACAGCTTCACATAATCAATGTATGGAGAGAAAAAAACTGAGAGAGAATGTACCTGCCAGGGGTAGAGTTTGCTTTTAGTGTCCCTCAGGCAGCTCTTAGCATTGCACCTGAGCATGGTGTGCAGTGCGTGTGCAACACTGTAGATGGCAGCATAGACCCTGAAAGCTGACCTCTGCAGTATGGGCTTTGTCACTAGACTTATGTTGTCTAGGGACAGGTTCCAGCAGTCTGGGCATGGGTTCATACTATGGGTTGGCTCTGTATCTGGACCTGGTGAGGGCTGCCTGGCCCTCTCCTCTCTGATCCTGGAGAAGAGTTCCCTGGTGTAGGGTGTGAGCAGGCCCAGGATCTGGCTGTGGACTGTGAAGGCAATGATAGTGCCCACAGTGTGGATGTTTGGGAGAGTTGACACGTCACTGTTCAGGGCCCACGCATCGCTGGCCACCCAGACCCCTGTCAGATTCCTCCTGATCACCTGATCACAAACAGCATGTTGGGATCTGACGTTGTCCCAGTTCTTACAGACAAATGTATTATTCAGAGGAGGCTGGTGGGAGAAGCTATAGGAGGACGGCTCATTGCAATGGCTGGAATGCAATGAATGGAACGGTATCAAACACAACAAACATCTGGAAACCACATTTGACTCTGTTCCATTTATTCCATTCCAGCAATTACATTGAGTCTGTCCTCCCATAGCTCCTCCCACCAGCCTCCACTGGTATTAGTGTATACCTCTAATCTGAATTTAGATGCTATAAATGAATAGTATTACTGTACTTAAAAGCAGTCAAACCAACGGCTGCATAAAGCTTTTTGAAAAGCTTCTGAGAAACCTTTTACAACATTGTCAAATTCTCTAGACCTCTTGTGTGACTTGCTGTCTTACTGACCTCAGTAAAGAAGGCTCTGGCGGGCTGGGAGAGAGAGAACACCACCACCACACCCACTTTGCTCTCTATGATGCGGTCCAGCATCTCTCTGACCACAGGCTGTGGGTCTCTATAGATGGGGATTAACCCCTCGTACGCCACACAGATGGAGCTCTCTGCTGCCAGGGTAGAAAACTGGCGCTGGCCCTGACGTCCATACTCATCCTCACTGCCCACGACAGCCACCCAGTTCCACTGGAACCTGTTCATCAGACGCACCATGGCCTCCACCTGCCTCTTGTCACTGGGCACTGTGCGCAGGAACGATGGGTACAGACTCTTGTCACTGAACTTGTCACTGGTGGCACTGTAGCTGATCTACAGGGGGCACATGGTAATGAAACAGATGAAACAACAGTAGATTAAAAACAAACGGTTATGTCTATACTCATTACAGTTGTATCTCATATGTTCATCTTAGTTTCACCACAGCACACAGTTCAATCGAAATGACATTTAAGGGATTGTTGTAGAGGGGGAAAAGCTGTATTGTTAATTTTTTTATCGCCTTGTTTTTTGAGGATGTTATTGTTTGCATTGATAGACAACTTTCCAACATGTGACCAAACAAACCTGTGGCATGAGGAAGAATCCCAGTAGTTTTCCTATGACTGAGACCATCTCTGAGGTGGAAGGGCCGATGACAGCCACCACACGGGTCACGTAGTCCGTGTAGTTACACATGATGGCCAGCTCCCGGCTGGAGCCCTCTGTGAGGAAGAAGAGGGTGGGCTTCACGATGACGGCAGACTGCTTGCAGGTGTCGAAAATCTCATAGCCCAGCCTGATGCCAGGGAGTAGGGTGGAGTTGGCGTTGATCTCATCCACTGTGTACTTCATCACCAGGGCCATACCCAAACCAAACGTATTAATACTGCCATGCCAAACACAGGACAGGGACGGGCTGTTATAGTGCTCTCCATGATCAGATGATTCAAACATATTAGAAGCAAGCAATAATTAGAATGAAACATGTGGAATCTGCGAATACGATTACAGTATAAAGGCACTAGACATAGAACAAACATCATATTCAGACAAAAGTACATTAATCATTCATTATAAGGGGGTCTTGTGTTACTGTACCTGTCACAGCTAATGCTGTCCGGCTCTACTCTCTGGCTCAAGTTGCTGGTGAGATCATTGATGGGGAAGAGCCCCCCGAGGAGGATGTCTCCCGAGGAGTTGAACAGAGTTGTAGTGATGTTCTGGAACCATGGTGGAGAGCTCTGACTACACCCTGCTCCAAACAGCCAGCATAGAACCAGCAGTCTCAATGGCACTGCCATGCTGCTGAGGGCAGGAAGAGACATGTTGAGAGGACATGGCAAACATCAGAGAGTAAAAAAGGCATCAACAAATGAGAGTTTAAAGAGATGCATTGATAGAGAAATAAAGGGTGAAAGGGAGAGAGAGAAAGAAGAGACAGAGTCAGCAGCTGATGCTGTGAGAGATTGGAGATAATTATTGCCAACCATTTACAGAGTGATGGAGAGGCTCACCTGTATGGGTACTTTCACAGCCCAGCGAGTCAATGGGGAGAACTGTTCTATCAGTCTGTCTGCACCTCCTGTGTCTCCTGTATTGTGATGAGTGGTGAACTGAATACCTGGGGTCAGGCTGTCCTGTGCCAGACTACAGGTCTCATCACAGGTGTGCAGTTGCTGTCAGCATGACTCCGGAGGTGCATTTGCATTTAAATTGATGGTGCATGTGAAGATGTTTGAAATGAGACACCAACATATGAAAATCACCAGGTGACAGGTTCTTGTCCCACACTTCCTGAGCATTTTATTGATATTTGCTTGTGGTTGGCTGATCAGGCCTCGTCAGTGTACTGCATTGTTGGGGGTTAGAAGATATCAGCACTTTAAAACCACAAACCTGATTTGCACCAATTTTATAAGACAGTAAAACCTCACTGGTGACCATGTGTGTGTTTGATGAGTCCCTCGTATCTCCATTTCATAGATCTATAATATTTAGGAAAATCAGATGTCAGGTGGCAAATCAACCTGTTCTTTTCTGCTGCCGGGGTCATTTCATGTTTTCATGTGTATCTGAACTATTGCGGTTCAGGCAGGCAGAAATACAGCCGGTATGACGAGTTTCGCATATGATGAAACAGCTCAGATACACATGAAAACATGAAATGACCCCGGGAATCGATAGAACATCGCTCAGAGATGCACCAAAATGATGTAACATTCAAAATAGGTCAACCTTTTCTTTAAGGTTGAGTTGAAGTTGCAGTTGACAGCTGAGCATTTCTATTTTCTCTCTTTATGATTTTTGCATATTTGTATTAAGCCCGTATTAAGGTTTGTGTTTGGACACTAGTTAAAACAGGCACTGTAGTCTTTCCTCTATCTTGTCTGAGATCTTGACGTGAGCAGGTTGGCACATTGTGATGAAACTTGGTGTTTCACTTTAGTACAGGTTGTCTACTTTCCACCCACGTTTTCCCTTTCCACCTTCAGTTCATGACATCAAGTGCTCTAACACAGAGACAGCGTTTTACATTTCTGCTTGTTTGCACGTGTACACTACTGTGAGGTGGCTTTTATTGTGTGTGCATCTGTGCACAACAGGAGGTTGGTGGCATCTTAATTGGGGAGGACGAGTTCATGGAATTGGCTGGAGCGGAATTAGTGGAACTGTATCAAACACATGGTTTCCATGCATTTTATTCCATTCCAATTGCTCCGTTCCAGCCATTATTGTGAGCCATCCTCCTCTCAGCAGCCTCCACTGCTGTGCACATTGTTGATGTATTTTAGCAAGATGTTGCGCGGGCAGTAGACTCAGATAAACATCTTGTTTGTTTCTTCGGTTCTTCGGTAGCCTAAGCCATGAATCCACCCACAACCTTCCTAAAACTTTCCAGTGATAAGGTTCCAGGACACACACACACACACACACACATTTTCAGATGAAAGACAGATCTACTGTATATATTTTAGCACAACACAGCATACCGTTTTACCACTAGGTGTCAGGTGTGGGTTTATAACACAATGATACACCACAAAAAAACAGGAAGAATGCCTGATTTGCACTGTTTTTATAAGACAGTAAAACCTCACCGATGGCTTTGTGTGTGTTTGATGTGTCCCTGTGGTATCTCCATTTCATAGACTGGTCACACTTCATTTGGATTGTCCGGATTTTCCATATGTAGATGCTCTACTGATCAACAAATTATCTGTTTACTATCAACAAATATGTTACTATCAACAAACTGTCGGTTGATAAGCAACCGCTTGCTAAGTTTACGTTTATGGTTAGGGTTAGGTTTAGAATAAGGGTAAGGTTTAGTTTAGGATTAGGGCTAGGGTTAGGATAAGGGTTAAGTTTAGGGTTAGGATAAGGCTTAAGGTTAAGGTTAGGGTTAGAGTTAGGGTTAGTAAATAGATAGTTGAAACTTTACTGATAGTCTGTAGAGCATCTACATATGGACTATCCATATAAAATGTTATCCATAGACCTGTAATTTATAGGAAAATCAGGTGTCAGGTGGCAAATCAACAGAAGCCTATTCGTCTCTTTCCTGTCCTTTTCTGCTGCCGATACCACTCTGTTAGCACAAGCTGTTCAACATTTGCCAAAATCAATATTAGCATACTATATCTACTTCTACCATTATAATCTTAAAGTTAAGTTGGAGTTGAAGTGTGATAGTTGGGTTTGTTTTCTCTCTCTATGACTTTTGCATATTTCTATTAAGCCCTAGATACTAGTTTTACCAATGTTTTGCATTCACCTTTGCATGTCATTTTGTCTATTTTCATCTAGGCAGAACATCACATTTCCAGCTTCCTCCAGGTACTTTGCATGAAACAATAAACACCTTTTAAACTTATAGGGGCAATCTGTAGTTGCTACAATACTTTTTTGAATTATGAATTCATGTTATGTACCCATTGATTCTTGAAGAATATAACTTATAAATGCCTCATGATCTTATTTGAACTGTCGTCCCCCTTCAGAACCCAAAATATAAGCTTGTTTTACTCCAATGTTTGTAAACAAAGTAGATGTAAACAAACACTGTATAGCCTCAACACATGGTAGAACTATGATTTTGATATCATGGATCATGAATTTGCGTATGGTTACATGTATCCAGCCACATCCCTCAGTTTTTTCCTGAAACAGTGGCAGGGACCCACTTTGTTATTTCAACTGCTGATTGCCCCTGTAACACCCTTCTTTGAGACATTTTACTCACTGTAATGATCAATGTGATAACTACACCCTTTACTGTATACAATACAGCTATGCTTAAATGTACTTATTCACAGCTCTTTAATTGGGTGACAGAGGATGTCTGACAGACAATACATACATTGTTGGTGTGTGGTTGAATACTGGTTCAATCAGGTACTGTGGTCTTTCCTCTATCTTGTCCGAGATCTTGATGTGAGCTGATAAACACGCACCAATGTTTGTGATGAAACACTTGATGTTTCACTTTAGTACAGTGTGTCTACTTTCCACCCAAGTTTACATTTTTTACAGCATACTACTATTTCCTTTTTAACATCAGTTTGTGATATAAAGTGAACTATAGTGAAAATGCTATACAATATATTTCAAATCAAATCAAATCAAATTGTATTTGTCACATACACATATATGAGGTGAGTTTTATGTGTGTGCATCTGTGCACATTCTTCCTGTGTTGCAGAAAGATGTTGTGCGGGCAGTAGACTCAGAAAAACATCTTGTTTTTGAAAGGAAGCACGCACACCGTCAGAAGAAAGACAGATCTATATATTTGAACACAGCATACCCTTTCACCACTAGGTGTCAGGTGTGGGTTAATAACACACTGACACACCACAAGAAACACTAAGAACTCTACATGGGGAGAATTTCCTGTAACAACTTTTGAGGTGGGCATTCTTTTTCACAAAGGTAGGATATTTATCTTATTCGTGGTGGTCAGAGCCCTGATGTGGGGAGAGAATCTGAGTTCATGTGGTGGAGGTGGAGGTTGTGGGGATTCCAGGGTTTCTGTCTGTGTGGGTAGTGTGTACACATGCAGGCTGTTTGGACAGTTGATAACAGAGGTGAGTGTACCTGCCTACTGGGAACCAATGGTTGTCTTTCCTCACTGTACAAGACTGGTTGTTCTGAACAAACATAATGGTCCTGCAAACGAAAACAACACGTTTTGATTAGTCTGTTGTTTTCCATTGGTCAACGTTACGACCTGCATAATAGGATTGTAGCTATTGGTTAATTGTAGACATGTTTTACAGATGCAGCAGAGATGACATTTGCATTGAACATAAACATAGAGGAGTGGGTACACTCTAATCAATAATTGATTTTGTGTGTTTTCACTTACATGAATAAGGTCTAAGGGCCCAGGGCTGGGTTTCTAATAAGCTAACAAATGGAATTGTTTTAAGAAGGTCATTAGGATCATTTAGCTATTTTATTACAATTTTTAGGACTCCTGTAAGTGTATAAAAAAAAACATGATTTGATTAAATATTGAATTTGGCCATACTGCTATTAGCCCATAAAAGCTCATTGAATAACATATTCATACATGTCAGAACAGATCATCTAAAAATAAATCAAAAGTGTCTGTCCTGTATCTGAGAGATACACGTATAAAATATCTACACCTTTTTTTTGTCACTTTTTTGTACTTCCATATATACTTTTTAAACTGGTACCAGGCTACCTTCAGACGAGTCTTGTGAGGCTTGTGGGTGAAACAACCGACATGTACTTGTTCGTGAGAGTCTCACCTTATGATGGTGGGGTCATAAAAGTGTGAAGCCCAAACTGTTCGGACGCTACAGATGTTTTCACGAGGAGACCGATTCTCTGGATATCTCCAGATCAGACAAACATCTCTGTAGCTCTGCCACTTTCCCCCGCTGATGTGGAAGGCCGACATCGGAGGATGTGGTGGATTGAGATGCAGCCCATGCAAAAAATATATCTCTAGACTGACGATTTTGAAGAGGATTATTTTTATTTTTTTATGCGGACACCAGTTAAGATTATTGTGCTAGTAGTGTGTGCGCGTGTGCGTGCGCGCGTGTGTGTGTGTGTGTGTGTGTGTGTGTGTGTGTGTGTGTGTGTGTGTGTGTGTGTGTGTGTGTGTGTGTGTGTGTGTGTTCAAAGCAGTGTTTACATAGCTGGCCTACAGAAACTATGGAACTACTGCTTTGCGAAGGCTGAGACTGTTGCAAAACTCTCTGACCGCTCCATTCAGTCCTCTGTGAGCTGAGAGAGAAACAGGCTTAGTGCCCACCCCCTTCACTCATCCCCACCTTCCCCCCTGGCCGCAGAATGGCTGGATCAGCCTCGCTCTAATCTCCATCGTTGGCCAGAGGAACAGTGGGCCTGTTGTCGACATGCTGGCCTCGTACCCCACAGGACCTGACAAATTATTAACCAGCCATAGCAGAGCAGGCAGAGCAGAGGACAGCCGGCCCAGCCCAGCCCAGCCAGGAAGCGGAATACTAAAATGTGCTGCTGAACATGAGTTCATCTGTCTTGATCAGTGCCTGACACTGCATAGTGAAAGTGTGGGAAAGTGGGGATCCTGCTGTGCCAAAGCAGGGAGGCCAAGCAGCACCAACCCAGCTGTGCTGTAGAGTACACCATGCAGTTCACAACACACTGCTCATATTAATGACTACATCAACAACAGTAAATCAAACCAGCCCATCAGTATAGACCAGTCTGTCCTTGACAAAACAGCTTAAAATGACTTCCTTGCCTCTAAGGCTTACGACTGTGCATTTTACCTTGCCTCCAAGGGTTAAGCACACAATTCACCGTAGCGTCCTGCCCGCCTCCTTTTCAGTGGTCCAACCTGTTCTTCCGGACTTCAAAGTATGTGGGTGTGTGTGTGTGTGTGTGTGTGTGTGTGTGTGTGTGTGTGTGTGTGTGTGTGTGTGTGTGTGTGTGTGTGTGTGTGTGTGTGTGTGTGTGTGTGTGTGTGTGTGTGTGTGTGTTGGAGTTTGCATATTTATCATATATCATACAGCTGCAGTATACAAATATGTTATATGTAAATTAATGAAGCTAACTACAGTTGTAAGTTAGTTCCACATGAATGCATACCCTTGCACGGACTATTGCATAGAGTTAGGAATATACCGCGACAGGTTGATGTTTTAACCTGATGCTGAGCTGTAACCTCCATATCAGAGTAGACTGTTGTAATAACTTACCAAAACAGCAAATGAGAAAAGTAAGAGTAAACAACAGTGCCAATTAACCAAATCCTTAGAATCCACTTTATCTGATGTTGTTTTATCATGTCCATGACTTAGGACCAATCCTGTCCTAGAGTGTCTAACCAGCAGGTTGCAGGTCAAGGAGAGGTTTCCCTTGCCACTTACTTCACAACAGGGTTTGCAGTACAAGGGATATGGGATATGTGTGTGTGACTCCATCTCTGTCAGTGGCTTCTTCACTTTGTAGTCTAACACACTGGAGAAGAGGGTGAGTGAGTTTATTGACCCTTGTGGGTATGAGAGGCTGGGATACTGTAGCATGAGAGGAGGTATGCACTCTGCAATGGTAAGAAAGGAAGTGTGAGTGTCTAAAGAGATATCAGTGACAGAGTGAATGCCTGGGGAAGAGGCATGTGACAAAGTGTGTAGCTGGATGAGTGGGTATTGAATGTATGACAGTGTATGTGAGGATGAAAGAAAGGAGAGAGTGTATAAGATGGTGGAAAGGAGAGAGTGAAAGAGTGAGTGGGTTGAGAGGTCGCAGAGGGAGCAATGATTGATTGAGTTGCATGCCTGACTGTTGATACTGCATGTTGGCTGATGTTATCAGCAGCTGTGCAAACTTTGGGGACATTAGCTAAACTAGTGTTCCTTTTACTGTAGCTAGCTAATTCCTGTGACCTGCATGATGCAACACACTCCCTAACAGACTCCTTGCACAATAACACCCAGGACAGTAGACCTGTTTGCACCTGTTCTTCATTACATCAAATAGAACATGCGTTTTTCGAGAGGACGTTTACATTTACTGTCGACTTTGTTTTGACATGAAAATGATCTTTCTCATAAGTGGAGAAGGTCAGATAGTCAGAACTACTGTACAGCAGAAGTTACTCTATGGTCAAATGGATGTCATTCTCAGTGATCATTATTGGCATGTGTCTTTGTCTCTTCCCTCTTCCCTCCTAGAAACTTCCTCATCCATCCAGACCTCATATAAATCAAATCAAATTGTATTTGTCACATGCGCCGAATACAACAAGTGTAGACCTTAGTGTGAAATGCTTACTTACAAGCCCTTAACCAACAGTGCAGTTCAAGAAGAGTTAAGAAAAGATTTACCAAATAAACTAAAGTAACAAATACTAAAAATTACACAATAAAATAACAATAACGAGGCTATATACAGGGGGTACCGGTACCGAGTCAGTGTGCGGGGGTACAGGTTAGTTAGTTGAGGTCATTTGTACATGTAGGTAGGGGTGAAGTGACTTTGCATAGTCCAGTAGCCCCAAACTGAGGTAGCCCTGTTGTGAGCAGCTGGAAAAACATCCCACAAGTGGGCGGCTGGTTCTGAACTGTACCAAATTGTTGTGGCCACAGGGAAATGGGGGAGCGGGGAGCGAGCGAGTCAGTGAGTGAGCTGTGGAATTTGACCACGTCAGCCTTACTTAAGAGGCTGAGAAGCCATGGTGAAGAGGCAGGGAGGTACACTAACAGTCAGGCAGCGAGAGAGAGACAGAGCAGAGGGATACAGGTTGACAGGCAGGGAGGTACACTAACAGTCAGGCAGCGAGAGAGAGACAGAGCAGAGGGATACAGGTTGACAGGCAGCGAGAGAGAGACAGAGCAGAGGGATACAGATTGACAGGCAGGGAGAGAGAGACAGAGCAGAGGGATACAGGTTGACAGGCAGGGAGAGAGAGACAGAGCAGAGGGATACAGGTTGACAGGCAGGGAGAGAGAGACAGAGCAGAGGGATACAGGTTGACAGGCAGGGAGAGAGAGACAGAGCAGAGGGATACAGGTTGACAGGCAGGGAGAGAGAGACAGAGCAGAGGGATACAGGTTGACAGGCAGGGAGAGAGAGACAGAGCAGAGGGATACAGGTTGACAGGCAGGGAGAGAGAGACAGAGCAGAGGGATACAGGTTGACAGGCAGGGAGAGAGAGACAGAGCAGAGGGATACAGGTTGACAGACAGGGAGAGAGGTATAGGAAGAGGCAAGAATGTTGAGTGGGATGAAGAGTGTTCTGTATGACCGCTCAACGTCAAAGCAGCTTTGAAAGTATAAGAGATGGTGTCTCTCTCAATAATTCACTTTTTTCTTTCTCTGTAAACCTTTCACCCTTTTCCCTCTCTCCCTCATTCCCTCTGTCCTCTCTCGCATCCTCCTTTCCTGTTCTCGATCCACACGTGAGTCAGTGACAGTCTGTCACTCAGTGGGTGATTTTATGCTGGTTTATTAGAGCGAGGAGTGCCTTTCTCTCTGACTCAAGTAATTGCCTTCCTCTGAAGACAGACAGGACTTAGCATCTGCTGTGGAGAAAAAAGGAGGAGGGGTGTCTGTTTTTAGAAACAGCCCAACTGACACAGTCTGACCCTCAGGGTGTCTGTCTCTGTCATCTCCAGTGCAGGTTGGGATCTGCCAGAACCATAACCACACTCCCAGTTATTCCTGGGTAGTTCACCTAATGCTGCCCGCCCCGTAATGCACCGCAAAGCACAGTCATTTCCTCCTTCATACTTCCCACCTCCAGCTCGTTATAAGGTAGATAGTTCATTGCAATTATTTCTTAATCACCAGGTGAGCATTTAGAAACAACACAGACACGCATTATTAAGCTCTTGCTGATTAGTTAAATGTCAAGGTTCTATTTGCCCATAAAACTAATGTAGTCTTCTAAATGGGGTAGAATATAAGGTAGATTGTATCATGTATGTGCGATGCCCCCTTTGACACAACAGCCTCTCATCAATTTTGATGTTCGTTTTGACATGGAACACCATCATTCCGGAATCCAGTCACAGGTCACAGTATCCCTTGCTGCAGGACAGAGAAGCAGTGCCATTCGCTGCATTGACTCCTATCATTACCATTGTTACTCTATCATTATAGCCCTCTTATTCCCCTGTCCATTCAAACAGACAAGGTTTTCCAGGGCCCACTGATGAAATGGAGACAAAGGCATATTTACGCAGCTTCAGCCTCTCTCATTAGGAACACTTGAGAGGGTATCACTATTTAAATGGTTTTTAGTGCTGTCGGCCCAAGGGCAGCAGAGAGAGAGAAAATAGGGATAGAAGGGAACAGAATATGGGAGGGAAATAATCTGTCGGAACAGGAAGATGATAAGATGAAAAGGGTGAGACTGACATGGAGAGATCTGCTCTCTCATGTGATTTAAAGTATCAACTTTCAGAGGGATTAAAACCCACTTCATGATTTACTGTATTGGTGGTGTGGGACAACCTCGTATTTTATGTAGCTTCCAGCTGACAAAATGACTGATATGGTAGATATTGCAGTGAATGCTGTGGTATTGCACCTATACCTCCTACTGTACAGTACATGCTAGTTTTTAAACTTTGTTAATGATCATAGTTTGCAAATTTGTGCAAATATTGCAGGCCATAAATTCATTTGAGAATAAGCTTGGAGAAAAATGTGGAAATATACTGCAGAATAAGACCCAATACATTTTATTAGGCATGTTCATGGGTTGCATGTCCATCACTCGGTCTCGTCGTTGCCATTGTTATCAACGTTCTACAGGTGCCGCAGCATATTGACGTCCGACTGATGCTTGATGCTCAGTCTTTCTGAACGGGAGCTAATTAACGTTTAATAAAAATTACACGGTAAGGGTCTGGAAATATGATGACATTGCTAAAGACAAATACATAATTAGTAGGAAACAATTTTGCCATCATTATGATGTGGTCAAGTTTACTAGAGAGATGGCAATGTTGCCATGAGCTAGTAAAGTTTGTCAGAAATAGCTAGCAATTCTAACGTTAGCTAGCTAAAAACGTCAGTGCTCCCCTCAATCTTAGCTAGCTAAAGTTAAACTGCATCTACTGTCAATCTGGCGACGTCACAATAATGACAAAAGCTTGTCCTACTAATTATTTGCCTCCTTTTGGAATGTCATCATGTTTCCAAGCCACAATAATACACTTTAGTCTGAGACTCCATTGAGTAGAATGCTCAGCTGGGCATCAGTCCTAAAATGAATATTCAAAACAATATTGTGAGGAAACTTGCAACCCATGAATACTTTTGACAGAGTAATGTTATTGTTCTTTGAGATTGCTCAGACTGTTTGTATAATATTGACACACTTGCGTGGGCCTTGATAAAGTATATACATTGTTTGTGAACAAAGGCATCAGCTTTAATAACAACAGATGTTGTAGGACTGTATTTCCCGTTTTACAGAGAAATATGACTCAGTTGGGCTCTTTAGACACTGAGCTTTTACGTCACTTTGGTGACCTTACAGGAAAATCCACATTGCAGTACTTACAGTAGGTGACATGAGTAGTCATCACCATTGTCATGCATAAAAAATGTATCAGGTGTTGACAACATGTGGCATTGGGACACAGGGGAGGTCACTGTAGGGAATAACAGCTAACAGCTGTAAGTCAAACCCACTTTCAGTTGGTTTCTCACCAGCTGTGTCTGTTATCCTTAACCCTAAATATTAACTCAGCAAAAAAAGAAACGTCCTCTCACTGTCAACTGCATTTATTTTCAGCAAACTTAACCTTTTTGACGCAGGTGTTCCCCTAGCGACCCACCTCGACAACATCCGGTGAAATTGCAGAGCGCCAAATTCAAAATACAGAAATTGTCATAATAAACATTCATGAAAATGCAAGTGTTATACATCAGCTTAACGATTAATTTATTGTTAATCCAGCCGCTTTGTAAGATTTCAAAAAGGCTTTACGGCGGAAGCATACCATTTGATTATGTGGGGACAGCGCCCCGCTTACAAAAGCATACAAACATGTTCCAACCAAGTAGAGGAGTAACGAAAGTCAGAAATAGCGATACAATTAATCACTTACCTTTGAAGATCTTCATCTGGTTGCAGTTACAAGAGTTCCAGCTACACAACAAATGTTTGTTTTGTTCGATAAAGTCCCTCTTTATATCCCGAAAATCAACCGATCGCTGCCTGCACCTGCCTGCCTGTCCAGCATTACTTCTCTGGACGGTTCTGACTTAGAATATGTGGACAACTACAAATACCTAAGTGTCTAGTTAGACTGTAAACTGTAAACTATCCAACAACAACTCTGTGTTGTTGTATGTTTCGAACTGCTTTGCTTTATCTTGGCCAGGTCGCAATTGTAAATGAGAACTTGTTCTCAACTTGCCTACCTGGTTAAATAAAAATTCAGTTTTGTTGGCGCATTTTGTTCAGTAATCCACTGGCTCAAAGGTGGTCAAAACATACAGACGAATACATCATAATAGTAACAGTAAAGTTCGTCGAAACATGTCAAGCGATGTTTATAATTAATCCTCAGGTTGTCAATTGTCTAAATAATGGATAATATTTCAATCAGACAATAGCGTATTCAATAGAAAGGAAAAACAACCACTCGTTCACGCGCGCAAACCAGCACTATATGATTCTACAGCCCACTGACAGAAAGGTCCCATTCTTCTTAATTTTTCAGAAAACAAGCCTGAAACAATGTCTAAAGACTGTTGGCATCTAGTGGAAGCTATAGGAACTGCAATCTGGGTCCGAACACATTAGATACTCTAAAAGCATTCAATTGAAATCTACCCACATCAAAAAAATGGCCCTAGCCCTCACCATCTGATCCAACAGGTCCCAGACGTGCTCAATGGGATTGAGATCCGGGCTCTTCACTGGCCATGGCAGAACATTGACATTCCTGTCTTGCAGAAAATCACGCTCAGAACGAGCAGTATGGCTGTTGGCATTGTCATGCTCGAGGGTCATGTCAGGATGAGCCTACAGGAAGGGTACCACATGAGGGAGGAGGATGTCTTCCCTGTAACGCACAGTATTGAGATTGCCTGCAATGACAACAAGCTCAGTCCGATGATGCTGTGACACAGCACCCCAGACCATGACGGACCCTCCACCTCTAAATCCATCCAGCTCCAGAGTACAGGCCTTGCTGTAACGCTCATTCCTTTGACGATAAACACAAATCCGACCATCACCCCTGGTGAGACAAAACCGCAACTCGTCAGTAGAGAGCACTTTTTGCCAGTCCTGTCTGGTCCAGCAACGGTGGGTTTGTGCACATAGGCGACGTTGTTGCCGGTGATGTCTGGTGAGGACCAGCATTACAACAGGCCTGTAAACTCAGTCCAGCCTCTCTCAGGTTATAGCGGACAGTCTGAGCACTGATGGAGGGATTGTGCGTTCCTGGTGTAACTCGGGCAGTTGTTGTTGCCATCCTGTACCTGTCCCGCAGGTGTGATGTTCAGATGTACCGCTCCTGTGCAGGTGTTGTTACAAGTGGTCTGCCACTGCGAGGATATCAGCTGTCCGTCCGGTCTCCCTGTAATGCTGTCTTAGGCGTCTCACAGTACGGACATTGCAATTTGTTGCCCTGGCCACATCTGCAGTCCTCATGCCTCCTTGCAGCATGCCTAAGGCACGTTCACGCAGATGAGCAGGGACCCTGGGCATCTAACTTTTGGTGTTTTTCAGAGTCAGTAGAAAGGCCTCTTTAGTGTCCTAAGTTTTCATAACTGTGACCTTAATTGCCTACTGTCTGTAAGCTGTTAGTGTCTTAATGACCATTCCACAGGTGCATGTTCATTAATTGTTCATGGTTCATTGAACAAGCATGGGAAACAGTGTTTAAACCTTTTATAATGAAGATCTGTGAAGTTATTTGGATTTTTAGGTTGCACCTCTGTCACTTGGTCGCGTCATGCCATTGTTGTGAACGTTCTCAATCCGCCCTCTGCCGATAGCGTAATAATGGTTGCCTAAAGTGATGACGATCGCAGTCATTCTGGACGGAGGCTAATGACTGTTTAGTCTAAGTTACAATATAGTGCCTGGAAATACCTTGACATTGCTGAAGTAGTCAAATATTTAGTAGGACACCATCTTTGCCAGCATTATCATGTCGTCAAATTTACTTTAGATAGCAATGTTGTCATTAGCTAGCAAAGTTCGTCAAAAATAGTTAGCAATGATAACGGTAGTTAGCTAAAATCCTCCCCTCAATCTTAGCTAACTAGCTAACATTATACTTCATCTAAAGTCAATCTGGCGACATCAAAATGATGACGAAAGGTTTTCCAACTAATTATTGGCGTTGTATTTCCAAGCCAATGTAATTCACTTTTGAGGAAATTGTCATCAGTGCTCATTGACGATGCTTTGAGTAAAATGATCAGTTGTGCATCAGTCCAAAACAAATGTTCAAAACAATATTGTGACGAAACATGCAACCATGAATAAAGCTAAAATAAGATGGAAGGTGTTCAAAGGCCTCCCTTAGTTTGCAAAACAGCTGTATCTGACTAAGCATATACTAATCATACATCTCCACACAGCACAGCAGACCACTGCCTGCCCCAAAGAGAGAGAGAGGAGAGACAGAAAGATAGTGAGAGAAGGAAATGAAAGGATAAAAAAAGAAAGGTAAGGAAATAATGATCGACAAAGGGAGAAAGAGTTCCGGAGCCTGTCTCAGCTTGAGTCACTTATTACAAGCTTAGTGATTCAATATTGATTCAATATATTTAGATATACAGTAGATGGCTACAGGCCATTACTGGCAAATTGTGTCATTCCAAAATCCATGACTGTACCGTCTGACTCATACAGTTGCTAGACCACATACAGTATAACCGGACATCAATTCATTTTGTGACAGCATAAAACGAAACATCTATTTCATGTAGCCAGGTGCAGGGCTTTGCTAACCTCCTCTCAAGATGTATGCAATGTGTGGACCACCATATTGAATGAGTCATTCCATCCACACATCCTGGAATACAGGCAAGTCACGTTGTTCAGATAAAGTCAATATTTCCTAATTACTACCTGTCTCTATGTGCTTGCCCCCATACAGGACTCCTGGTAAAAGTCTGTAGTGGATTAGACATAAGGTGGCTAACTCAGGGAGTGGTGGTTGGTCTGCCAGCAGCATCCAGACCTGACCAGTAGGCAACTGGGTTGGATATACTGTACTGTGTGTGAGGGTAGGGCTGTTACGTGACCATCTTACCACCACACCAGCGGTCATGAGTCATGACAGCAGTCAAATTTCACGTGACTGTTTAGTCAGGTAATTAGCCTTCTCTAATCTCTGACGCTGCTGATGTTCATTAGTAGCCAACCAAACGTGCTAACTGCCTGGTACTCAGCTATCTATTGTCCCTCTAACCACTCTGACATCAATGCAAATGTAATTGAAAATGTAATCAAACACTTAGTGAGAGCCCATGAGCTCATGTTGCGCAACATTTCTATAGGCCATGTAATTACATGAGAAAACAGAGTCATGGCCTCTACTAAAAAGAGGAGGATCCCATCAGTATTCTATAGACTAGGCCTACTATATTTATTTCTCAACTTTCCTAATATTAAGCACATTGCTTTACTTTACAACAGGAGTATAGCATACCTTGCTGGCATGAAAATGAACCGCAGAAAAGCCTGTTCCATTTGCTATTTAAGTGCATAGATTACATGTTTTTTCCGCTGCTCCTGTTTTGAGACAGGTACATGATAATGGTCCATTCTAAATCAACACAAATTTCACACATACATGATTTAGTATATTTAAAGACAACATTAAATCAATATCAATCAATTTGGGGCGGCAGCGTAGCCTAGTGGTTAGAGCGTTGGACTAGTAAATGGAAGGTTGCAAGTTCAAATCCCTGAGCTGACAAGATACAAATCTGTTGTTCTACCCCTGAACAGGCAGTTAACCCACTGTTCCTAGGCTGTCATTGAAAATAAGAATTTGTTCTTAACTGACTTGCCTAGTTAAATAAAGAAAATAAAATAAATAATAATATCTTAAGGCAAGAAACAGCACATGCTTTTTTTTCAATTATGTATCACAACTAGTGGCCAGATCATTTCTTACAATGGAGCACACTAATCCACTTTCCAACCGGTGTAGTGCCTAACTAGCATGCATATGTAGTGCGTAAGTTTCAAGTGTGGGGAGATCATTTCACCATAGAAATGCACCTTTATAATAACAGCATTACTTGCATAATCACATTTGTGGTCCCTTTGAGAATGGGGTTTACCTGCTAATGGAACATTCATGCTTATAGCCTACTGTTGTGTACGCATTGCTGCGTTTATAATGTGAAGAAATAGCCTAATAGTTTATCAACGTTTTAAGCTAAATGTTCTCATCTGTTGCGTCAGGTTCATTGCTTAAAACAGTTTCTGCTAGTTGTTGTATTAATTTGGGATCTTTCACATCCCACAACTGTTTGGAATATTTATTTCTCGCACAGAATAGATCAACTTTTGTACTGTGGGGGATAGTAGATTGAGATAGGCTAGTGCTTTTTCTGTTCGTTAGGCCTAAACATCTTGTTGGCTGATGGAAAGTAAATGTGGACAGTTCTTCCTATATCTTCAATATACACCTCAGAATTGGATACGGACGCAGGCAGTTGCATCCCCGATGTATCTGTCTTTACTTGTAGCCTGTGAGAAAGACCCGATCACGTGACTGAGAGCCCTGTGAGTTCGTCCAGGAGAAATCAATTATAATTATTATATTCAGCCCAAGGGCAGAACGGTCACTGTCCGCAAAAGTCATGGATTTTTTTTAAGGGGCGTTAAGGCCACACAAAGGGATGCAGCTGGGAAATTTGAGGCATTATAAAGTGCTTGTCAAATTGTGAATGTGAGACTGGTGAAGTGTGTACAGCCTGCATCAAAAAACAAAGCAGAGCTCATACCTTTCATGCTGCTTTTTTAAGTCATCATTAGATGCATCATGAAGCCTTAGAATGTGTAAAAAATCTCAACAAATAGCCCAATGTGTCACATCCTAACCTTAGTTCCTTTTGTATGTTTCTATTTTAGGTTGGTCAGGGCGTGAGTTGGGGTGGGCATTCAATGTTTTTGTTCTATGTTTGGTATTTCTATGTGTTTAGCCTGGTATGGTTCCCAATCAGAGGCAGTTGTCAATCGTTGTCTGATTGAGAACCATACTTAGGTAGCCTGTTTTCCCACTCTTGTTTGTGGGTGGTTGTTTTCTGTTTAGTGTATGTCACCTCACAGAACTGTTTTCGTTTCTTCCATTTCACTTCGTTATTTTGTTTTGTGTGTTCAGTTAATAAATTAACATGGACACTTACCACGCTGCGCATTGGTCCGATATTTCATACTCGTCGTCAGACGACGAAGAGACTCGTTACAATATGTTTGTATTATGAGTGAAGTTACATAAATAACTCTAAATGAAACATATAGGAGTACCTGTTTCTTTGTTAACCTCTCATCACAGAATATCCACTGACAGAACAATGAGACAGATATTTCACCGGATGTATAAATGTGAAGCATCCGCTTGGCGTTTCCACTCCCTACCAAATATGGTAGTGAAAGGAAGCTCAGTGGTCGGCAGTGGGAGAAGATGGAACGAGATTTTGAGATTTTGACCGACATTCTGAAAATGTTCTCATCGATGAAACATTTGACCTCAATACAGTTCCCAAAACGAAAATATGTTGCGAACAGAGTGGACAAGGTTTTGTAGACCTTACCCTTTGCCAAATTTCCCAAAAATGGCATTGTTTGTAAGCCTATAGCCTATGCTATTCTGTTCTTCTGAAATAGATGACATTTTCATCATATCATGTTTCTTTAGACCTGTCTAAAATAAATTATGGATTGATTGTGATGGTTTAGGATATATTACATGGATTTATTAGACTTTTTAAAATGTAGATGTTCCAAAGGTCTGCTTGTAGGCTATGCGTGGAAGCCAGGAGATGCTAAACAGCCACAGCCCTATGTGAGTGCTACATTACTGTGGTCCTTCAATGATGAACAATGAGACAAATATGAAGAATGACCTGTGTCTGTGTGTGTGTGTGAGACTATTAAAATACAAAGAGATGTTATGCTTGTGTGAAAGAGCTTGCTTTTACTTCATGAGGTTGTTGGTGACTGGTGCTTGTAAAGGGAGAAAATGTGCAATATTGTATTTGATTTACAAGCAGGTTTCAGTTTGTGTGTTTTATAGATGTAAATGTGTAGTGTACGGTGAGAATAAAGTTGATTGTTGACGTGTGGGAGTGTGTGGCAGGCATAAAATTGATTGTGGACGTGTGTAGTAGGCCTGGGAATTGTCAGGGACTTCACAATACTATATTATCACAATACTTTTGTGCCGATACGATATTATTGCGATTTTCACGATTCTCACAATTCTACAAAATCAATACTGTGATTTTATTGCAACTCGATGTTCCAAACATTGCTCACCATATGTCTGCAAGTTTTAATCAGTCATGGAAATAAAATAAAATAAATTGGCTCCCTATTTAAAAAAGAAGATGGAAAATAAGCTATGAAGGAAAAATACTGGAGTTTTGGTGCAGGTACAGCTAACTAGCGCAAAAATAATATTGTGATACTGTAAAAACTATACGATACTTCGTCCAAAATAATATCCAGATATGTAACTGTATCGATTACATTTTTTCCCGTCACTAGTGGGTAGGCTAGTACTTGAGTCTGTATGTGTAGGTGTGGAGTGTATGTTTATATGGTTAACATGTGGGTGTATGTGTGACTGTGTGTTGGAGAGGGGTGTGCAAGAGAGTGTGTGTGTGTGTGTGTGTGGTGGGGGTAAAGTGGATGGTTGACTCCACTGGAATGCGGCGCTGACTCAGTTCGTCTGGCAGCCATAGTCTTGCTCACTCTGTGGACTCATTCACGCTCTACACCCCCCTTTTGGGGTGGGGGGGGGGGGGGGGGGTTGCCTGTTGCCTCATGTCGGATTTCCGGCAAGTGTCTTGGAATTTCAGGGAACGGAGCTCCAGGAAGCCCAGGGACGCTGCCTTGTTTGGGTTCTAGTCAAGTCTGGCCTCAGTTCTCTGCCGTAAACAAACCAATCCCTTGGTTACTGCTGTATACAGTATAATAACAACACACACTCACTCCCCACTGTGTGTCTCAAAGCCTCAGCATAGCCACGGGAAGATGTTTGGAGGTGGGGGTGCTGCGATTGTATTTCTCCGGGTGGGCAAATATACATGTTTTGCCCAATTTTTTTATTCTTGTCTTTCAAGGGGTGCAGCAGCACCCTCAGCACCCCTACTTCCAGTGGCTATGAGCCTCAGTCAGTCTTAAAGGGCAATTCTGCCACTTTTCAACCTCATATTCATCATCTCCAGCACCAAACCAGTGTCTACATGTGTAAAAACAGCGTGTTTCTATGATCTTTGATTAAAAAGATTAGAAGAAAGGTTCTAAAAAATGCTTCACTGTAACATCACAGTGTAGGATTAAAAAAGCTGTCATTTTTTTACATCTACAATGAGTTTCTAGTCCAAGGGAGGGTATTTTGTTGCTCCCCACATCACGGCAAATCTCATAGTGTTTGAAAATCACAGTTTTTTTTTTTTTTTTTTACTTTTGATAATGTCATTGGGTAGAACTTTTTTACTTTTAAATTTTTGTTCTACAAAACGTAGGAATTTGACATTTTTTGACACTGGTATTGTGCTGGAGATGATGAAAATGAAGTTGATAAGTGGTGGAGTTGCCCTTTAAAGGCATTTATTCTCAGTGCAGGTGGTTGGTAGTGCTATGATATAACTTGCTTTGTTCTATCAAGAAGAAAAACACTCTGTCTTCTCTCAGTCCCACGCCTGTCCCACCATCCACCATGGACAGACAGAGAGACCTGCTGTGTCTCCCTCTACGGGGCCACTGGCCACCTGCCCACCCTGCCTAGCTGCTGCTGTCCAGACTGAGCAGATCGTCTTTCAGCCAGGGATTAGCTACACCTCTCACTGGACTGTCACAACAAAACATGCTATCACACAGCAGTGGCTAGCTTATAATACACCAAGAGGAGCTTCTGACATCCCAATCATTTGACAGACACTGACCTAGAGTTATGACTCACTTATAAAACTGAATGTACTTAAACCAATGCAAATTAAATGTTAAAGCTTTAAAAAGACCCCAAATCAACTATAGAGCACTTTCCTGAAATCGACTCTGAAGGATCAAGCACACGGTTATTTCCCTCAGCACTTTTGTTTCAACTTGCCAGGGACCGTGAAACAGCTTTCTAGAATTTCCCTACACACTGTCCTGTATATTAGTACTGCTGGTGCCTGCTTATGGGGGAGGGGGGGGTTGGTTCTTCTATCCTTGTGGGGACCTAAAATTCCCAAAAGTCCCCACAAGGATAGTAAATCAAGGACATTTCTCCCTTGTGGGGACACTTCCTAAGTCTCCATGAGGACAAAGGCTATTTTAGGCTTATGGGTTAGGTTAATGGTTAGGGTTAGGGTTACAATTAGGGTTAGGGTACGGAGGTAGTGGTTAGGTTTAAGATTAGGGTTAGAAGTTGGGTTAGGGTTAAGGTTAAGGTTAGGTTTAGGGTTAAGGAAAATAGGATTTTGAATGGAAATAAATTGTAGGTCCCCATGAGGATAGAAAAACAAAACGTGTGTGTGTGCCTGTGTGTCTCCCTGTGTGTTGAGCATGCCACAAACTGCATTCTGTTAGTGTAAAGAAGCATTGCAGGAAGGGTCCTTAATGCAGATATGCATGCATATGCAAACACACAGACGCACAGACACACACATACACAGTAACTGGGGCAGAATGCCAGCGGGCTGGTAGAATGTGACCTGATGACCTTTGCCTGTAGACTTCCACATGCAACCCTCAGGAGGGGAGGCCTGAATAGACCCGGTCTTCGCTAATGGAAGACTCTCTGTTTGTAAACTCTGACCACATGACACATGCAGAGCGGTAACACTGGGGCAAGCACTGCACACTTACAAACACTCAAATAAACACACACACACACACACACAGGCGAACCCAGCGCACACAAACATATGTATGTATGTTCAAAATAAAGGAGAGGGAAAGATAGGGAGCATGGAGGGGAGGTTATTATCAGCGGGTATGTCTTGTGTTGTACAGCACTTGGTGAACCTCGCAGCAACACATTTTACTGCTTTCATAAATCCTGACTTACCTGTTTGACATTTTTTTTCAAACACGTGCTCAGTTCAGTGAGAGGCTGTGCTTGATTTATTCAACCTTAGAAATAACTTTACATACAAAACCACAAAACTTAAACTGGTGGTGAAAGTGTCCAGGTAAATATTACACAATACATCCACACATGCATGGACAGACGGTCTAATTTTAGTACACATGTACACATGCATGGACAGACGGTCTAATTTTAGTACACATGTACACATGCATGGACAGACGGTCTAATTTTAGTACACATGTACACATGCATGGACAGACGGTCTAATTTTAGTACACATGTACACATGCATGGACAGACGGTCTAATTGTAGTACACATGTACACATGCATGGACAGACGGTCTAATTTTAGTACACATGTACACATGCATGCACACCCACAGACACACAGACCCAAGCACACTCTGAGGTAAATATGAAGGCAATCTATTGCACAATGAGTTAGGAAGCATGATGTTGAATGCCTGTCCAAGCAGTCACACAGTTCCACTGCCTAAAACTAACTGCACCACAACATGGAACTTGACATGCTGTGTACATTGGATTTCAGCTGTAAGGATGCTCTACATATATTGAATGATCTTATGGGTTTAGAGATCTGAATGCCCCTGAGGTGAGGAACTTGTCTTCTGTTGTACAGTATATGGAAGAGGGGACTATCCTATGTTGTCTCAAACAGACAGGGCATGGGTAAACCCCACCCTCTGTGCAGGGAGAAAGGACACTAATAGATCTGACAGGTCTGGTTCAACCGGTCACAGATGACAAGCCTTTGGAATTGCTCCAAGTTGATCTGACTCAAGCGTGTGCATTCTCTGAGTGTGAAATCACACTTATTAAACTAATTTGCATTTGTGCCACATATTAAAGACAAGACCTTGTTACCTTGATTTGATTAATGACCTATTTTCATAGGCATGAGATGACTGGAATCCAGTACTGTGGCGAAGGGTTATACATTTTTTTTTTTTTTTTTTTTTTTTTTTTGTGACCTCTAGGTTGTCTACCGGTTGGAGTCCCTCTGATTCCAGACTTTTCCCCAGTAATAAATCACACATATGTCCACTTTGTCATTAATGTGACTTCGATATCAGATCCACAACTGATAATAACCAGTGCCATTCTACACAGCACCTGTATTTGATCTTACTCATGAAGAATCTGTAGAAATCAGGAGAGACTCAACCTGCGTGAAGCTGGTAGCTGTCTCCAGAGCTCAGTCTGTATGGTTGTCTGTGTCATATCTCTCCTGTTAAATCCACAGGTGCAGATCCAACCTGGCGAGAGTCAGACAGGCTGGTGCCAAGGGGCCATAAAACAATCAGGAGATGGCCATATATATATCCTGCCTATCAAATAGCTAACAGAGCAGAGATGGGCCCATTCAGTCAGGTCACGTAGGAACAAACAACAGGGCCACTGCCCCTCCCCGGCCCCTCAGCCGCTGTCACAAGAGAGCCTCTATGGCACACAGACACCCAGTCTTCCTCCTTACAGTGTAAGGTTACCAATCCCATACTCACAGCTCTCAGACTGAGTGAACATGATGTACTGATCTAATCTATTAGAAAGGGTTTGCCCAATACACAGCAGTGGGAAATTGTAGTGCTGAAAGGGAATGAGCTAGACAGGCCCAAAGAGCTGCAGCTCCTATTCTCTGTTGCTGCAAATCTGTTGATGCAAACAGGACTCTGGCTCTCAATCTGATTAGTAGCCTAGCTACACATCCACCTAGATATTTGGAAAGCCAGGAAAGTGTACCTGCGATTGGATGCTTGCAAAGGGACAAATGTATGAATGTCTAAAGGGTCCACAAGTGCACACAAATAATGCTAACTAGCGCAAACACCCTAAGACATGTATGGCTTTGGATGGGCCCTATTCAGTGTTGTTATCAGGGGAGGTATGTACATCTAAAAGATAATGCTCAGAACAAACTGACGACAACTCTTCCCCTGATTCATCTATTCAGTTCCACTACTGAGGGGTGACTCTATCACTAGGGCAACACGTCAAACAAACAATGTGTGGGCTTGTATGTGGATGAAACCCTAGACCCACCACAACTGCCTTCTGCCACACAAAATATATTGAGATCTGAAGTCATCACAGAAGACCAGAGTAATTAATAGACTCTAACACAAGTCCTGTTCCTTAGAACCAACCAAGCATGTGGGTGGAATGGGTTTCTGGGATAATGGCTGTTTAGGTTATCTCTATGTTTACCAGAATTGTGAACTCTGTAAATACAGGATGTGCCACAGGGTTATTATTCTCCCAAGGCTTTGTGTTCTCATCCATGGCTCATTGACTGGCCCACACAGCCCAGTGAGGAGGAGGGGGTGAGCTGTGGAGAGGTTTGGTTGAGTTGGCTGCATACTGATTATCTATTCCCAGGCCTTTGGGAGCATGATGGCATAATGATCATCTCCATTGTTTCTCTGAATCCCTGTACCAACCATTGAAATACAAGGGGGAAGTGTACATCACAATTCTGTAATGTTCAGCCTTTTAGTCACTCTAAAAAAGGGGAGTAAACAGTTTGGGGTCACATGGGTTGGAAGGTGGGGGTTTGTTACTAGACTGATAAATGACATTATCCATCCGAACCTTTGCCACCTAGAAAATGTGTGTGACCGGACCTTCTCAAATAGTGCTTGAGTACCCAGCTGGTTTAGGTGTTGGGTTATGCCTACGCTGGTACATTGATTGTAAAAGGTTCACCAAGAGAAAACCTCAGGGAGGCACACTGCACACATGCCACCTCCCACTCCTCGCCTATCACAAACAAAAATCTAGGATTAGAAACATTCATTTTTTTCTGCCAGTAGTTGACTCATAGTCACATAGCGAGAGCTGCAATTAGTCAAATGAGGGGGTACCCAATGACAAACATAACTTAACCTCTGGGCAACTGAGTAAGAGTTAGCATGTGCATTCAATGAACAGAGTTCTTAGTCCGTGTGTCACTCTGTTCCTTCCATAGCCAGAGGGGATTTCATCTGGTCCCATCAGTAAAGAGCCTGGAGTCTTCCCCAGTGCTGGGAAGGGAACCTATTGGGGCCACATGTGTATTTAGTCTTGATGAGACTACAGACTGGGAATTGGCCATTGTCTGGTTGTCCATATGAGAACTGAGTGGTTATCAGGCCTGCTGTGTGGTAGGTAACAGGATGTACTAAGACACTGAGGGATTGTAAATACACTGGGGACACAGTGAGAGGTAAACAACTAGAAAGCGGAAGTTAAAGGCGGAAACAAACACAGAAGAATAGGAGTTATTAGCATACACTCTTTGGAGTCAAAGGAAACAACAATGAGGGAATTAAATTCACTGGGGACAGAGATGGGCCAAAACAGATGAGAAACAACATAAGAACTAGATACTCAGGGGACAGTGCAAAGGGAGAAGCACAATTAGGACAACGTGAATAGTACACTCCAGGGACACAGCTTTTGTTCTATGTGAGTGTGAATGGATATTGGGGAGATACATGCAGTACAACATTAGTGTTTTGAGGAAAGTGTGTTTGAGAGACAGTGCAGGTCTAAGTATCTGGTTTCACTGTAGGTTAGTGTGATTTTATAGGAAATAGAAGGAAAATTAGCACTATTGTTCTCTGGTGGGTGACAGAGAATCCACACGTACATTTATAAGTATTCTCAAAGTAAAAAAAAGTACAGCAGTTTACATGGCGTTCTCTTCGAAGAGAGAGGATGGCACACTGGACAGTGTTGGACATTGTTCAGCAGGGAATGGCCCTGTTATGTAATGTGAATATGACAGACTGTGGAAACAGAGGGAACTTCAATAACAAGCTAGCACACAATGTGCCAGATGCTGAGGCCATGCAAACAACCACTTCTGACGTAGGCATTTATATGATTCGTTTGAATTAATTGAACCTTTATTTTAACAGGCAAGACATTCAGACCTAGCTCTCTCTCTGTGACAAATGTGCCTTGTATATACCATACCTGTCACACCCTGATCTGTTTCACCTGTCCTTGAGCTTGTCTCCACCCCCCTCCAGGTGTCGCCCATCTTCCCCATTATCCCCTGTGTATTTAGACCTGTGTTTTCTGTCTGTCTGTTCGTCGCCAGTTCATCTTGTTTGTTCCAGCCTACCAGCGTTTACCTCAGCTCCTGTTTGTCCCTAGTCTCTCTTTTTCTCGTCCTCCTGTTTTTTTTTTTTTTTTTTTTACCTTTGCCTGTCCTGACCCTGTACCCGCCCGCCTGACCACTGTCTGTCTCTGACCCTGAGCCTGCCTGTCCTGACCCTGTACCTTGGCCCCTGCTCTGGATTATCGACCCCTGCCTGCCTTGACCTGTCGTTTGCCTGCCCCTCTGGTTGCAATAAACATTGTTACTTCACACAGTCTGCACTTGCATCTTACCTTGATTCCTGATAGTACCAGTCAAAAGTTTGGACACACCTACTCATTCAAGGGTTTTTATTTATTTATTAAACTATGAAATAACACATATGGAGTCATGTAGTAACCAAAAAAGTTTTAGACAAATCAAAATGTATTTTATAGTCGAGATTCTTCAAAGTAGCTGTCCCTTTGCCTTGATGACAGCTTTGCACACTCTTGGAATTCTCTCAACCAGCTTCATGAGGTGGAATGCATTTCAATTAACAGGTGTGCTTTGTTAAAAATTAATTCATAGAATTTCTTTCCTCCTTAATGCATTTGAGCCAATCAGTTGTGTTGTGACAAGGTAGGGGTGGTATACAGAAGAAAGCCCTATTTGGTAAAATAATAAGTCCATATTATGGCAGGAACAGCTCAAATAAGCAAAGATAAATTAAATTTGTTTAACACTTTTTTTTGGTTACTACATGAATCCATATGTGTTATTTCATAGTTTTGATGTCTTTGCAGTCATGGGAATCACAGATAAAACATCACAAATCACCCAGAAAACAGTTAGATTAATTTTGCACGCCCAATTTTTCAGTTTTTGATTTGTTAAAAAAGTTTGAAATATCCAATAAATGTCGTTCCACTTCATGATTGTGTCCCACTTGTTGTTGATTCTTCACAAAAAAATACAGTTTTATATTTTTATGTTTGAAGCCTGAAATGTGGCAAAAGGTCGCAAAGTTCAAGGGGGCCGAAAACTTTCGCAAGGCACTGTAAGTCCCCAATCAATACTTTAAATTGCCCAAACGGCACCAGAAGAAGATGAAACATATTTACAATTTTGTGCCAGCAATACGGTGCATTAAAACTAAAAGCAGATTTACCTTGCTCGGTGGAGACCCTAGGAACCTCAAGGGTTAACCAATCCTGTGAACGGGTTAGGCAACTCAGGTGTCTATACTTTAACAGCAAAGTTAGATGAGACGGAAGTTTATGAAGTAGGGCCTTGGAAACGAAAAGGGAGTAATTAGAAAAAATGGCTCCGACAGAGAGGGCAGCCTTGCTTCTAGCTCTTAGGAAACTTTGCAGTATTTCGTTTTTTTACATTATTAGCCCAGAAAATGTTTTGTGTTGTTACATACTGCCGGAAATAACTACTGGATATCAGAGAGGGGGCTCCTTTGTTCACACCCCCCAGGGCAATTGAACTGATTCCAGAGGCCGACCCAAAACAACGCCGGAGGAGGAGAGGTACTAGGGGTGGTCTTCTAGTCTGACTTTGGGCACACCACCCACCTCCTCCGAGTATATTACTCGCTAATGTTCCGTCTCTGGATAATAAAATTGACGAGCTCAGGGCGAGGGTTTCTTTCCAGAGAGACATCAGGAATTGCAGCATACTCTGTTCCAAGGAAACATGACTCTCTCGGGATATACTGTCTGAGTTGGTACGGCCAGTTGGGTTCTCAGTTCATCGCGCAGTCAGGAATGAATATCTCTCCGGGAAGAATAAGGGCGGGGGTGTATGTTACATGATTATAGACTCATGGTGTAATTGTGATAATGTACAGGAACTCAAGTCCTTTTGTTCACCTAACCTAGAATACCTCACAATCACATGCAGACTGTATTATCTCCCAAGATATTTGGGGGGGGTTATAGTCATGGCCGTGTATATCCCCCCTCAAGCCGATACCACGACGGCCCTCAAAGAACCTCACTGGCATTTATTAACAGCGCTAATTTTAGGAAAAGGCTGCCGAAGTTCTATCAACACATCGACTGTAGTACTCGCACTACTAAGACACTCGATCACTACTACTCCAACTTCCGGGATGCCTAAAAGCCCCCGCCCCCCTCTCCGCCCTCCTTTCGGCAAATCTGACCACGACTCCATTTTGCTCCTCCCTTCCTGTAGGCAGAAACTCAAACAGAAAGTACCCGTGCTAAAGACTATTCAACTAGAGACTAGTCAAGGATCATACCACCTTTACCTTACCTGTCACCCTAGACCCACTTCAATTTGCTTACCACCCACAATAGATCCACACGATGCAATTACCATCACACTGCACACTGCCCTATCCCATCTGGACAAGAGGAACCTATGTAAGAATGCTGTTCATTGACTATAGCTCAGCATTCAACACCATAGTACCCTCCAAGCTCATTAATAAGCATGAGGCCCTGGGTCTGAATCCCGCCCTATGTAACTGGGTCCTGGACTTCCATTTAAGAAATGGAACACTAGTCACTTTAATAATGTTTAGATATCTTGCATTACTCATCTCATATGTATATACTGTGTTCTATACTATTCTACTTATCTTAGTCTATGCCGTTCTGACATTGCTGATCCATATATTTATATATTCTTAATTCCATTCCTTTACTTAGATTTGTGTGTATTAGATATATGTTGTGATATTATTATATTATATGTTTAGATATTACTGCACTGTCGGAGCTAGAAACACAAGCATTTCACTACACCCTCAATATCATCTCCTAAACACGTGTAGGTGGCAAATAAAATTTGATTTGATTTGAGATTTGGCCTATCGAGGCATCAGAGCTCAGGCCTATCGAGGTCAACTTATTCAATAAAATAGCATGATCAACCGTATCAAATACTTTTGACAGGTCTACAAATAAAGCAGCACATTTCATTTTAGTGTCTAAAGCATAGAGAAGATCATTAACAACAGTCCAGCATAGTCCAAACCTACCAAAACAAATCATAAGTGCAGTATAATTATAAAATAAATATATGGCCGAGCACAGGACTTAACAACCACTCATTGGTGCCTGGGAGCTTACACACCCATAACTGAATGGAATAAGGGGTGACATCCATGACTGTTTTCTCCACGGTCACATTGAATTATGTGGATAATTGTCTGTCTCCCCCATGTTGATCTTGAGATTGGCATTACAGTATGGCTGGTTTCAGAGTGGGAGCTGGGGTTTGTGTTGAGATGATTTAAACGGAGGGCCTCTGGCAGAACTTTGTCTCTGGGCTGGCCACTTCCCCTACCCGTCTTGTGTGCCAGGCAGCCAAACTATGAGTCAGAACTCTGTTGTCAGTGTGGGAGGCTACTCTTCTTGTGTCACCCCAGTGACTAGTCTCCTCTCCCCCATTCCTTCCTTCCCTCTCGCTCTCTCTCTGTTTCCTTCTTCCTCTTTCTCTCTCTTTTCCCTCTGAATCACCAGGGAAGAAGTCAACGCCTGCTTGGCACATAATATAACTGCCCCCACACACTGAACGTGCTTTGATTCATTATTTGCTAATATTACTGTACAATACTACACCACTGAACAAAGATGACGTAGGACTGTTTGCCCATGTCTTATAAGGACTATGACACAGGAGTGAGGACATGTGCCTGTGCCCACATTCCAGAACACAATTGCCAGCATGCAGCAGGGAGGGAGTGCCCCATTTATTGGACTGTGTGTTTGTGAGGTGTTAGGCTCTGGTTAGCATGTCTCTGAGAATCCTGTCTCATCCCTATCTATCTCTACTGACTCTCCTGACCTCGCTCTGTTGGGAAACACGGTGATACTTGGTTTCTCAGGGTGACAGGACTAGCTCTGGACTAGGAAAACATGACTACACTAGTGACATGTCTCTTTAAAGGCCTGTTTTCTCTCACAGAGATATTGTTAACAATATGCTGACACTCTCCCACAAAGTGCTCTGTCTCTCTCGGGGGTTTTGCCCATCCTGTGCTGTCGTTGTTTGTACAGTAGAATCCCTCTGCCTCTTACACACTACTCTCTTAACACGTAGCAGGATGCTGTGTCTCCTTCCTGTTGACACAGCCCCAGAGCTGGGAAAAGGAAAGCAAAGGGAAGTGGAGCTGTTGTCCCCTATCAGTGCTGGGCGCTCCGGGCAGTGCTCTTCCTGTCCTGATAGAGGGGGAAAGAGGAAGAGATGGCCGTGAAAGGAACTTTTGGAATAGGGAGGAATCGCTGGGTGCTTTCAATGACTTCAATCTTCTCTGAGTGGAGTGTGGTATGAATCCACTACAACACAGCAGAATTTGGGAGAGGGGATTGGTGCCTCTTGGCTTCCCTACCCACCTCTAGTAATAAGGCTAATGAGAATAGATTTAGAATAAAGCAGAAAATAGGACACTATTGAGTAAAGTCAACCGGTCAACCTTTCCAACCACACACAGCTTTGTATTCTGGCTCTAAATCTGAAAATAGACAACCAATGTGTTGGTTGGTTTTCACTGTGTTCCAAGCTGCATTTCCAATGAGTTCGGATGAGAGCTGTAATTAGTATGACCTTGATGATATCCCGCTGGTGGGAACATTTTGCATATAGATTTCAAAAGGAGGCAAATTACAGGAACTGGGGAAAAAAACAGGTTTTACAGTATACTGAACAGTATGTTTGTGTTTTATGCAACATGTCTGTTTTATCAGAAATATTTTTTAACATTCTCTTTGCACTAACCACTATGTTTTATGTAAGTCCTCTATGTAATTTCGATAGGACCAGTCAACTCTAACCCAGCCACAGTCTATCTTTGTCTCTCCCTTCCACCGTCACGGTCAGACAGCCGTGAAATAATCCTTGACATCGTTATATTCTCTTCAATGAAACACAACATTATGGCATATGCAGACAGCACAGTACCATTATTCCAGATGGTTACCTGTCTCTTATACAAACAATCTAAGAAAACATTTGGAGGTGGCCTGTCTGTCTGTCTGTCTGTCTGTCTGTCTGTCTGTCTGTCTGTCTGTCTGTCTGTCTGTCTGTCTGTCTGTCTGTCTGTTTCTCCTCCCCTCGCTCCCTAGTCATGGTTCCCTGGCCCTGGCTCCCTGGTCGTGGTTCCCCGGCCCTGGCTCCCTAGTCGTGGTTCCCTGGCCCTGGCTCCCTGGTCGTGGTTCCCTGGCCCTGGCTCCTTGGCCCTGGCTCCCTAGTCGTGGTTCCCTGGACCTGGCTCCCTGGCTCCCTAGTCGTGGTTCCCTGGCCCTGGCTCCCTGGCCCTGGCTCCCTGGCCCTGGCTCCCTAGTCGTGGCTCCCTGGCCCTGGCTCCCTAGTCGTGGTTCCCTGGCCCTGGCTCCCTGGCCCTGGCTCCATAGTCGTGGTTCCCTGGCCCTGGCCCTGGCTCCCTGGCCCTGGTTCCCTGGCCAGCATTGCGTGTGGATGATAGCTGGACGTGGTATCATGCAGTGAACTTAGGAAGGGATGGGTTTATCTTGTCATGACAGTTGTGGTTTTCCTGATGGACTGTTCGCTGGACTGTTCGCTGGACTGTTTCATTTACACAACACTCACTTGGAAACATGTAAGGTTATATTACCTGGAAACGTTGGAGACCCGCACAAATAATACATCCAAAACTGAGGCTTGAATGCAAAATAAAGATGTTTATTAAAACAGGTTCTAGTACCTGACATACAATAAGAAGCTAAAAAGGAATAGTCAACTGTTTTCTTTGCATTACAACCAATGTCATTTAAAGCTCTAAACGATAGAATGTTTCAATCAAAATGATTCCATCGTCTTCCTCAGTACTCCAGAGGTGAAGTATCACACCTTCTGTTTCTGTGAACTAGGTCTATGTTGAATAAAACATATGTTTTACCAACAGTGTGGAGCTTGAGGGAATGATCAGCATACCACACACAAGCACACACACACGCACACACAGTCATGTCTGAAACCTTTTAGCTTTTGGACTAAACTAAGCCTGTCTCCATACACATCATTGTAATTTTGTACAGTAGTTAGATGGTAGCACTGCTGCTTAATTAGAGGGTAGAAATAATGAGGATGTAGGAGTCATTTGGGAGCAGACTTCAGAAACACAAAGAGAGGCTGCCAGCACTTTGTTGGAAGTCTGTTGTGTTTGATCTCCCTGAAAACCTCAAATAACCCAACTCAGAACAAAGGCTGTTCTCACTACTTTCTCTGAAGTCATGGGAATACTCTCTTCAAGAGTGTAAAGGAGGGCACACTGTATTTGGGACAAATTAAAGATTTTAAAAAGGATGCAACATTTTGCTCTATGCACAGTTGAAGTTCGAAGTTTACATACACTTAGGTTGGAGTCATTAAAACTCGTTTTTCAACCACTCCACACATTTCTTGTTAACAAACTATAGTTTTGGCAAGTCGGTTAGGACATTTACTTTGTGCATGACACAAGTAATTTTTCCAACAATTGTTTACAGACAGATTATTTCACTGTATCACAATTCCAGTGGGTCAGAAGTTTACACACACTAAGTTGACTGTGCCTTTAAACAGCTTTTAAAATTCCAGAAAATTATGTCATGGCTTTAGATGCTTCTGATAGGCTAATTTACATAATTTGAGTCAATTGGAGGTGTACCTGTGGATGTATTTCAAGGCCTACCTTCAAACTCAGTGCCTCTTTGCTTGACATCATAGGAAAATCAAAATAAATCAGCCCAGTTTGACCTCTTTAGAGTGAGAGAACTAGACTGATTTTTATTTCAAAGAGCATGTATTGTCCATCCACCACAAGTTCTGCAAAATGCAGAGGTGTCTTGGATGACATGACTTGGACTCGAGTCAGACTGAAGTCACAAATTTGATGACTAACAACTCGACCTTGACTTTAACACCAATGACTCGTGGCTTAACTTGGACTTGAGCCTTATGACTCGACCTGACTTGATACCCTCCCCAAGCCCAAATTTTAAAAAATGATGCTATAATGCTATTGTGTGCAGCGCATCAACTCTTCATTTCATGGATTACAGTTTGAATCGGACAGCAGCCAATCAAATTGTGCCAGCTGAGAAAAAGTTGTGAGTGACAGTGCAGAGGAACGTCGGCGGGTGAATTCAGATGGAGCCCTTGGAAAGATGATACCCAAAATTATTATTTTCGGATATAAAGACGACGCTGTATCAACAAAATACATATTGCAACTTTCAAAATATGCGGGAAGAAAATTACAGACGGAGGGATAACAATTTCCAACTTTGTTCGACATTTGAAGCTGCACAAGAACGGTAAGTCGTACTTTACTGGTGTGTCATGTGGGCTAACGTAACGTTAAAGCAATGAGCCTCCACACAGTCAGGAACGTGATCATTGCAGCCAAGATTGAGCTACAACTGGCTAGGCAACTGGCAGCCTAAATCCTGCCTGATGTTACTGCTGTTCCTAATACTGCTGTTCCTACTGTAACCAAACAGAGAGAGAGAGAGAGAGTGTGTGTGTGTGTGTGTGGGTGCGTGCGTGCGTGCGTGTCTGTGTGTGTGTATGTTAAGGTTGTGCGATTGTGTACAAGCCTACATCGCCTAATTGCGTCCCATAGCGATCCTCGATAGTCGATCACTATGGGGGGGTGTCTTTCTCATAGCTACCCATGTATTTCCATTGAAATATAATGTTTATTTGGAAAGTAATAAATATATAGATATTTTTAAAAGCATTCATGATTTGTGTAAATGTAATATACTATTACTCTTGTTAAAAATATGAAATGGTATTACATTTGGTGAAGAGCACATTATGACTTGTTTAGGACTCGAAACTCAAAATGTAGGACTTGAGACTTGACTTGATACTTGACGGTCTTGACTTGAGACTTGACTCGGACTTGCCTGTCTTGACTTGGGACTTGACTTGGGTGCTTGGGACTTGAGTGCTAAGACTTGAGACTTACTTGTGACTTGTAAAACAATGACTTGGTCCCACCTCTGGCAAAATGTACCTTGGTATTTTTTCAAAAGATTTCAGCGAGGAATCTCTGCTGAGTTGTGTGTCTGTGTGTGCGTTTTTTATTTTTGCATTAAGTGTACAGTTGGTGTGTACAGTATGTCTGTTATTTTGCTCAAGGGTAAGTGAGTGGTGCCTTGTGAGCTGTGGAAACCTCCCACACGCCCACACCTCCAGGCACCAGAGGAGAGGCCCAGTGTGTTTGGCCCAGAGCAGGGCAAGGGCAGGTCGGCTCAGCTCCCCCGGCTGGTCTACTTCCTGCCAGGGACCACGGCTGTGTGGAGGCGCATGTCTCTTGATTTGCGGGAGGCCGGAAAGAAGGCTAGAATAAACTAAAGTTGTTTAATTTACAGGCCCGCCAGGGCCACACTCCCATAATTCAAACTGTCTTTAAAGCATGGCACCTACATTTGGTGATCGAGGCCAGCTGTGTCTGTGTCACTGTCTGTTTCACTTCTGCACAGACAGCATACTGTATAATCCAATCCACTTGTAATGTGCTATATATATACCGTTGACATTGGCCTGCACATTGTAAAAGAAGAACAGAACAGGTTCAGAACAAAGCATGTTCTGTGTTAAAAAGACAATCTGTTTCATGCTTTAGTTCATAAAAAAATAGTTCCTTAAACAACTGATGGTGGGGTCTTGGTAAGAAGCACATACAAACGTTACAGTATTTTTCATCCAACGCTCTTGTTACATAATTCAAAAAGAAGTTGCATCGCAACAACAATCCAGAGAGAATGGGTGATAACTGCAATTGTTCTCTGCATGGCTTGTCCATTCTGAGTTATTAATACTATGAAATGTTTCATAGTATTAGAGAGAACCTCTTTGAAATGTGGCATAGGGTTCTTTCCTTGGCCCATACATTATGCAATGTGTTTTCAATGAAACACCACGATTGCCATTAGATCCAGGTGAGTGACTTGCATTAATGCATGAGGGCCGACCACAAAGGCTATTGTGGCACGGACAGTGGTTTGGTTATTCATGCGTATTGGCTTTCAGCATGTGACCCTTCGGCTCATAGTCTCCATGCCCTCAGAACGAGAACGTGCATTTGCATCCCCTCACAAAACCTTCTCTGGGACACGTTATTTCCCCTGAATGAATGCATTCACACAGCCCTCCCGCTGTACAGCGGTGGAAAATTAGAGTTGGGCAGAGACAACATGCCCCTGAGCCCATAGGCCTGCCCATTAAGAAGTCCAGTGAGCACAGAGCCAAAGCAGCTCCAGTGTCAGGAATGAATGTGGATGCAGCCCTGGATCAGATTAGGTAGCCTCACTGACTTCAGAAGAGGGCCTAATTCCAGTGGAGACCGGAACAAAAGCAGTCCTGACAATGCACATACTCTGCCCTGGATGAGTCAGACACTGTCATCAGCACACACCAACGCACGTTGTTTATTTGACTAATCCTAACTAATCTGTGTGCTTTAGATGTGTTCCTCCTCTTTAGAAACATGTGTTTTTCCCCTCCACACAGGTTATGTCAAGCTCATTGCTTTTCTAACCTTGAGGTTATTGATCTATCCCTCAGTCCATTAGCTCTGCCCCTTTGAAGGTATGTGCTCTCCAACTCCTGAATGGAGAGAGCATCTGAAATCTTTATCAGTGACACAGGGAGCGAGGGTCCTAGTGGGGTTCTGTGTTTGCTATATCTCCCCCGAGAGGGCATATATCACGAAGCCAGGAGAGAGCTGACTCCCCTAGCTATCAGCTTTTGCTTTAGATTAATATATTTCTACATTAGCAAAGCCTTGACCTCATCTTTAGGAGACTTCCATTGGAAAAACAGGAAACCCTGGGATACTCATCGGTTGCATTCCAGAAACTTCTGGGTTAACCATTACAGCACCAGCTCCAATGTTAAAACAGTAAAGTGTTAGTGAGAAAATGTAAAGGGATTTTAGAGTAATAGACAAACAATACTATAGCATGTATTTATGCTGTTGAGATGAATATTTTATCCTCTTTGACAGCATGTAAAACAGACTGAATAACATGTACTAGCTACAACATAGGCATACTACATTATACACGTGTTGTTATTAGGTCAAACTGCTCCGGAAACAAGGCCTATTAGGTCAAACTGCTCTGAAAACAAGGCCTGTTAGGGCAAACTGCTCCAGAAACAAGGCCTATTAGGTCAAACTGCTCTGAAAACAAGGCCTGTTAGGTCAAACTGCTCCAGAAACAAGGCCTATTAGGTCAAACTGCTCTGAAAACAAGGCCTGTTAGGTCAAACTGCTCTGAAAACAAGGCCTGTTAGGTCAAACTGCTCTGAAAACAAGGCCTATTAGGTCAAACTGCTCCGGAAACAAGGCCTATTAGGTCAAACTGCTCTGAAAACAAGGCCTGTTAGGTCAAACTGCTCTGAAAACAAGGCCTGTTAGGTCAAACTGCTCTGAAAACAAGACCTGTTAGGTCAAACTGCTCCGGAAACAAGGCCTATTAGGTCAAACTGCTCTGAAAACAAGGCCTGTTAGGTCAAACTGCTCCAGAAACAAGGCCTATTAGGTCAAACTGCTCTGAAAACAAGGCCTATTAGGTCAAACTGCTCCAGAAACAAGGCCTATTAGGTCAAACTGCTCTGAAAACAAGGCCTGTTAGGTCAAACTGCTCTGAAAACAAGGCCTGTTAGGTCAAACTGCTCTGAAAACAAGACCTGTTAGGTCAAACTGCTCTGAAAACAAGGCCTGTTAGGTCAAACTGCTCCGGAAACAAGGCCTATTAGGTCAAACTGCTCCGTAAACAAGGCCTATTAGGTCAAACTGCTCTGAAAACAAGGACTGTTAGGTCAAACTGCTCTGAAAACAAGGCCTGTTAGGTCAAACTGCTCTGAAAACAAGGCCTGTTAGGTCAAACTGCTCCGGAAACAAGGCCTATTAGGTCAAACTGCTCTGAAAACCAGGCCTGTTAGGTCAAACTGCTCCGGAAACAAGGCCTATTAGGTCAAACTGCTCTGAAAACAAGGCCTGTTAGGTCAAACTGCTCCGGAAACAAGGCCTATTAGGTCAAACTGCTCTGAAAACAAGGCCTGTTAGGTCAAACTGCTCCGGAAACAAGGCCTATTAGGTCAAACTGCTCCGGAAACAAGGCCTATTAGGTCAAACTGCTCTGAAAACAAGGCCTGTTAGGTCAAACTGCTCTGAAAACAAGGCCTGTTAGGTCAAACTGCTCCGGAAACAAGGCCTATTAGGTCAAACTGCTCTGAAAACAAGGCCTATTAGGTCAAACTGCTCCGGAAACAAGGCCTGTTAGGTCAAACTGCTCCGGAAACAAGGCCTATTAGGTCAAACTGCTTCGGAAACAAGGCCTGTTAGGTCAAACTGCTTCGGAAACAAGGCCTGTTAGGGATATACTTTCATCTGTGTCAGCAAGTCTTACTGAATTCCTTTGGTTTTGTAAGCTCAGTTGGCTATGAACCAGAGGACTGAGAGGGTCTGTCCAGCAGGACAAACTGCTCTGAAAACAAGGCCTGTTAGGTCAAACTGCTCCGGAAACAAGGCCTATTAGGTCAAACTGCTCTGAAAACAAGACCTGTTAGGTCAAACTGCTCCGGAAACAAGGCCTATTAGGTCAAACTGCTCTGAAAACAAGGCCTGTTAGGTCAAACTGCTCCAGAAACAAGGCCTATTAGGTCAAACTGCTCTGAAAACAAGGCCTATTAGGTCAAACTGCTCCAGAAACAAGGCCTATTAGGTCAAACTGCTCTGAAAACAAGGCCTGTTAGGTCAAACTGCTCTGAAAACAAGGCCTGTTAGGTCAAACTGCTCTGAAAACAAGACCTGTTAGGTCAAACTGCTCTGAAAACAAGGCCTGTTAGGTCAAACTGCTCCGGAAACAAGGCCTATTAGGTCAAACTGCTCCGTAAACAAGGCCTATTAGGTCAAACTGCTCTGAAAACAAGGACTGTTAGGTCAAACTGCTCTGAAAACAAGGCCTGTTAGGTCAAACTGCTCTGAAAACAAGGCCTGTTAGGTCAAACTGCTCCGGAAACAAGGCCTATTAGGTCAAACTGCTCTGAAAACCAGGCCTGTTAGGTCAAACTGCTCCGGAAACAAGGCCTATTAGGTCAAACTGCTCTGAAAACAAGGCCTGTTAGGTCAAACTGCTCCGGAAACAAGGCCTATTAGGTCAAACTGCTCTGAAAACAAGGCCTGTTAGGTCAAACTGCTCCGGAAACAAGGCCTATTAGGTCAAACTGCTCCGGAAACAAGGCCTATTAGGTCAAACTGCTCTGAAAACAAGGCCTGTTAGGTCAAACTGCTCTGAAAACAAGGCCTGTTAGGTCAAACTGCTCCGGAAACAAGGCCTATTAGGTCAAACTGCTCTGAAAACAAGGCCTATTAGGTCAAACTGCTCCGGAAACAAGGCCTGTTAGGTCAAACTGCTCCGGAAACAAGGCCTATTAGGTCAAACTGCTTCGGAAACAAGGCCTGTTAGGTCAAACTGCTTCGGAAACAAGGCCTGTTAGGGATATACTTTCATCTGTGTCAGCAAGTCTTACTGAATTCCTTTGGTTTTGTAAGCTCAGTTGGCTATGAACCAGAGGACTGAGAGGGTCTGTCCAGCAGGACATACGGGATTAGACCACAGCTGTCCGTCTCACAGCTTCTCCCCAGAAGAAACATTTCAGTAATAACATCATCAGACACACTGGGCTGTGTGAATCTGGTAGGAAGAGCACAGGCGAGGTGACAGGGTACACACTTCACCCTAGTCATCATCTCTCCAACACCAACTATTCCAATAGTATAGTGCAGACAGGTGGCTTATACAGTAGAATGATGGACACTCCTTTGTATAAATCGTAAATGAAAGGACAGTATTGCCTTTGGAGGTGTGCCTGTGGGTGTGTTGGAGCCCACAGGTCCTCATACCCCCTACTGTGAAAGCACATTATAACACACAAACACACACACACACAATTGGGAGACAGCATAGAGTAGCACTGTAATTTAATGCATTTCTCAAAGAGAAACGATTCATTTTGGGGACAGATCTTCTGTACTCTCCCTCGCCCTCTGACCATAACTCCATCCTCTTAATTCCTGCTTACAAGCAAAATCTCAAACAGGAAGTACCATTGATGCGCTCAATATGTTGTCCGATGAAGCGGATGCTAAGCTACGAAATTGTTTCGCTAGCACAGATTGGAATATATACCGAGATTCATCCGATGGCATTGAGGAGTTTACCACGTCAGTCACTGGCTTCATTAATAAGTGCATCAACGACATAGTCCCCACAGTGACCGTACGTACAAATACTAACCAGAAGCCATGGATTACAGGCAACATCTGCACTGAGCGAAAGGCTAGAAATTTCACTTTCAAGGAGCAGGACACATATCCTGACGCTTATAAAAAAATCTTTATACGCCCTCCGATGAACCAATAAACAGGCAAAACGTCAATACAGGTGTCACGTTCTGACCTTAGTTCTTTTGTTATGTCTTTGTTTTAGTATGGTCAGGGCGTGAGTTGGGTGGGTAGTCTATGTTTGTTTTTCTATGTGCTGTTTTTGTGTTTGGCCTGGTATGGTTCTCAATCAGAGGCAGGTGTCGTTAGTTGTCTCTGATTGAGAATCATACTTAGGTAGCCTTTTCCCACCTGTGTTTTGTGGGTGATTATTTTCTGTTTAGTGTGTTTCGTCACCTTACAGAACTGTTTCGGTTTCGTTTCTTTCTCTTTGTAATTTTGTTTAGTGTTCTGAGTTTAAATAAATATCATAATGAACACGTACCACGCTGCATCTTGGTCCTCTCCTTCCAACAGCCGTTACAACAGGACTAAGATTGAATCCTACTACACCTGCTTTGACACTCGTCGGATGTGGCAGGGCTTGCAAACTACAGTGCCTTGCGAAAGTATTCGGCCCCCTTGAACTTTGCGACCTTTTGCCACATTTCAGGCTTCAAACATAAAGATATAAAACTGTATTTTTTTGTGAAGAATCAACAACAAGTGGGACACAATCATGAAGTGGAACGACATTTATTGGATATTTCAAACTTTTTTAACAAATCAAAAACTGAAAAATTGGGCGTGCAAAATTATTCAGCCCCTTTACTTTTAGTGCAGCAAACTCTCTCCAGAAGTTCAGTGATGATCTCTGAATGATCCAATGTTGACCTAAATGACTAATGATGATAAATACAATCCACCTGTGTGTAATCAAGTCTCCGTATAAATGCACCTGCACTGTGATAGTCTCAGAGGTCCGTTAAAAGCGCAGAGAGCATCATGAAGAACAAGGAACACACCAGGCAGGTTCGAGATACTGTTGTGAAGAAGTTTAAAGCCAGATTTGGATACAAAAAGATTTCCCAAGCTTTAAACATCCCAAGGAGCACTGTGCAAGCGATAATATTGAAATGGAAGGAGTATCAGACCACTGCAAATCTACCAAGACCTGGCCGTCCCTCTAAACTTTCAGCTCATACAAGGAGAAGACTGATCAGAGATGCAGCCAAGAGGCCCATGATCACTCTGGATGAACTGCAGAGATCTACAGCTGAGGTGGGAGACTCTGTCCATAGGACAACAATCAGTCGTATATTGCACAAATCTGGCCTTTATGGAAGAGTGGCAAGAAGAAAGCCATTTCTTAAAGATATCCATAAAAAGTGTTTAAAGTTTGCCACAAGCCACCTGGGAGACACACCAAACATGTGGAAGAAGGTGCTCTGGTCAGATGAAACCAAAATTTAACTTTTTGGCAACAATGCAAAACGTTATGTTTGGCGTAAAAGCAACACAGCTCATCACCCTGAACACACCATCCCCACTGTCAAACATGGTGGTGGCAGCATCATGGTTTGGGCCTGCTTTTCTTCAGCAGGGACAGGGAAGATGGTTAAAATTGATGGGAAGATGGATGGAGCAAAATACAGGACCATTCTGGAAGATGGAGACTGCAAAAGACCTGAGACTGGGACGGAGATTTGTCTTCCAACAAGACAATGATCCAAAACATAAAGCAAAATCTACAATGGAATGGTTCAATAATAAACATATCCAGGTGTTAGAATGGCCAAGTCAAATTCCAGACCTGAATCCAACCGAGAATCTGTGGAAAGAACTGAAAACTGCTGTTCACAAATGCTCTCCATCCAACCTCACTGAGCTCGAGCTGTTTTGCAAGGAGGAATGGGAAAAAGTGTCAGTCTCTCGATGTGCAAAACTGATAGAGACATACCCCAAGCGACTTACAGCTGTAATCGCAGCAAAAGGTGGCGCTACAAAGTATTAACTTAAGGGGGCTGAATAATTTTGCACGCCCAATTTTTCAGTTTTTGATTTGTTAAAAAAGTTTGAAATATCCAATAAATGTTGTTCCACTTCATGATTGTGTCCCACTTGCTGTTGATTCTTCACAAAAAAATACAGTTTTATATCTTTATGTTTGAAGCCTGAAATGTGGCAAAAGGTCGCAAAGTTCAAGGGGGCCGAATACTTTCGCAAGGCACTGTATAATGGATTACAAAGGGAAACCCAGCCGAGAGCTGCCCAGTGATGCAAGCCTACCAGACCTGCTAAATGCCTTCTATGCTCGCTTCGAGGCAATCAACACTGAACCATGCATGAGAGCACCAGCTGTTCCGGACCACTGTGTGATCACGCTCTCCGTAGCCGGTGTGAGTAAGACCTTTAAACAGGTTAACATTCACTAGGCCGCAGGGCCAAATGGATTGCCTGGAGACATACTCAGAGCATGCACTGACCAGCTAGAAAGTGTCTTCACAAAAATGTTCAACCTCCCTGACCTAGTCTGTAATACCCACATGTTTCAAGCAGACCACAATGGTCCCAAGAACGCCTGTCTAAATGACTATCGCCCTGTAGCACTCACATCTGTAGCCATGAACTGCTCTGAAAGGCTGGTCACATCAACACCATCATCCCAGACATCCTGGACCCACTCCAATTCACATACTGCCCCAACAGATCTACAGATGATGCAATCTCTATTGCACTCCACACTGCCCTTCCCCACCTGGACAAAAGGAACACCTATGTGACAATGCTATTAATTGACTACAGCTCAGCATTCAACACCATAGTGCCCTCCAAGCTCATCACTAAGCTAAGGACCCTGGGTTTAAATACCTCAATCTGCAATTGGATACTGGACTTTCTGACTGGCCGCCCCCAGCTGGTGAGGGTAGGCAACAACACATCCGCCACACTGACCCTCAACACGGGGGCCCCTCAGGAGTGCGTGCTTAGCCTCGTCCTGTACTCCCTGTTCACCCACGACTCTGTGGCCGCATTCAACTCCAACATCATCATTAAGCTTGCTGACAACACGACGGATCACTAACAACGATGAAACAGCCCACAGGGAGGATGTCAGAGACCTGCAGTGTGGTGCCAGGACAACAACCTCTCCCTCAATGTCAACAAGACAAGGGAGATGGTTGTGGACAACAGGAAATGGAGGTCCGAGCATGCCCACATTCACATCAACGGGGCTGTAGTGGAAATGGTAGAGAGCTTCAAGTTCCTCTGTGTTCACATCACTAAGGACCCATCATGGTCCAAACACACCTACACAGACGTGAAGAGGGCACGACAATGCCTCTTCCCCCTCAGGAAACTGAAAAGATTTGAAATGGGCAGATTGTCAAAACGTTCTACAGCTGCACCATTGAGAGGATCTTGACTGGCTACATCACCACTTGGTACGGCAACTGCTCGGCATCTGACCGCAATGCACTATAGAGGGAAGTGCGTATGGTCCAGTACATCACTGGAGCCGAGCTCGCTGCTATCCAGGACCTCTATGACAGGTGGTGTTAGTGGAAGGCCCTAACAATTGTCAAAGACTCCAGCCACGCAACTCCCAGTCTGTTCTTTCTGCTACCACACGGCAAGCGGTACAAGAACACCAAGTCTGGGACCAAAAGGCTCCTGAACAGCTTCTACCCCAAAGCCATAAGACTGCTTTTCACTGCCTACCTACATGTACATAGTACTTCAAGCAATCACCTAACCAAACCTACATGTACATATTACCTCAATCAATCACCCCAACTACCTTGTACACTGACTCGGTCCCTGCACTCTGCAAAATTGTGTTACTATTTTATTTGTATCTATTTGTTAATTGTCATACCCTTTAGCTGCATTGTCTGGAAAGGGCTTGTAAGTAAGCATTTCACGATAACGTCTACACTTGTTGTATACGGCACACGTGACAAATAACATTTAATTTGATTTGACAATTCTACCCTTGGTGACAGTGTAATGGTATGATGTGTTTTCCAGTAACTCCCTCAGATTGTGTTCTGGAGACTAAACACACCCTGTGATCGAGGAGTGTATGCTCGCTCCACCCACTACTATTAAGCTTTGGGAGCACTCATAGACTTCAACAGAACACTGATGAAGAGTGATGCAATGGATGAGTCGCCCTTACCACTTTTCATCTTACCAAAATAGAAGTACCTGCTGTGTATGGTGGCGTACTCTGAAATCCCTCCTTTTCTCAGAAGTCTTCATACTAAAGAGGAAGGCGATTAATATCTGAGATAGCTGGAGGATTCAGGAGCATGTAGTCTGGTTTGCGTTAATGGCTAATAGTGTTGTAGTATGGTACAAATATTTACATTTTAGCGAGAGATGACAGCCTATTACTGGCTTTTGCATTGGGATTTGTTAGGTTTTCAAGGCAGAGGCTTGGAAGCGTCTGTGTGGGTCTGAGCGGAGCCACTGTCCTGCCAAGATGCATGAGAGGAGATGTGTCAGTCAGTCTCAGCCAGGGCCCTTGCCTTGCTCTCCTAACAGGGCTGACTGATCACAGAAATGTGCTTCAGACTGTCACTACACATGCTAGTTTCTCATCACCATGTATTACTGTACATGTTGGGAGAAACATTGATGTACCCACATACATGAAAATACTTTACAAGAGAAATATAACAAAAACGATATATGGGCATGACAATGTGTAGGCTTACTCACTTATGGAGATTCCAGCTTGCCATAATAACAAACCTTTCCTTTTATGCCAACCTATTAGTGCTGAGCGATTAGTGCTTTTTCGATTTATGTGGGTTATGTAGGTTGAACGCTGTAATAACACAGAATAAAACAAGGAATAAAAGTCTTATGATGGTAGTGACTGCCCATTACTGCTTATCACTTATTAACCATTATTTACTCACATTACTACTTAATACAACATGTCAGTTGTTGTGTGTATTACATTTGTTTCATTTGATGACATTATCACTATAGAGCTGCTGCCTATATGCTACCCATATCACTATTTTAGCAGTTCTTCAAAGTAAAGTATACTTTTATGACTTCTGAATAGCAACTATAAATAACTTAGACCAGGATTCCCCAACTGGTGGCCCTTGGGCTGAATTTCACCCTCAGTTTTCTGAGCTAAACAAAAAAATGATAATAATTGTTGGACATTAAAGACATGTGGACTACAGGAAACGGGGCTGTAGTGGAAAATACCGTTTTTGGAAATCTGTTCCAAAGTATTCCCACGCATAATAGAGAGATATACAGTATGTGATCATATACAAATGTTCGCAACGTTTTAAATTATTATATTTTAGTCAAATATTATTTATTGCGGTCATTTTTCAGTCTACAAATTATTTGTAATTATTTTCCGGCCACCTGACCATCCGTTTAAGACAAAATCAGCCTGAGACTGAATGTAGTTGATGATCCCTGACTTACATCATGTATTTTCAAGTAGAGATACCTCGCAAAGCAACTGCTCTCTATCCCTATCAATTGAGCATTCTTCTGTCTCTTCTCATAGCAGGTGTAAAATAAACACACAGACTGGACAAGTAGGCACACAATGGATTATGGTCATTGGTTAAACTATGTTGAATATTGGCCTGTTAGAAACTACAACTCCCTACTACACCACACAGTTCTGGCTTGAACTGATTTTTCTCTAGAGAAACTGCGCAATGTGTGCATTGAGCTCACAGAAAAAAAATTGTGAAATGGAATTCAAAAAAATTTAACCAACATTGGTCAATTAGTTGTTTAAAAAACTAAAAATACCAGAAATGTTGGTTAGTCGCTAAGAACTACAATCTATATATCAGTGTCCAATCAATGGTACCATTTCTGCTGTTTATTTCCAAGTAAACTTTGAATTCACAGTGAAAATACATATACGTAACAGGATTACCTCAACAGTTAGAGGTCATCAATCTGATGACCTCGATAGTGGATGAGTCATTTCTAGCTATGATGTTGCTTCCTTTTCTATCAAACACACCCCACCCTTCCTGCTGGAGAGAAAGCTGTTATAATCAGCTGTGAGAATGTAACGTCATTCCACATGAATATCCTGGTGTTGGAAAGGGTGAACCATATTGGGAAATTCCCTCAGGTTCAAAGGAAAGTAGGAAGCTGTGAGTTCTGGCATTATTGGGGAGGATATGGCAGGGGATTTAACCTAAGCCATCAAATGCTATATGACATGTATTTCATCTTGTAGAAAAGGTATCTGGCAGAGGAGTGCTGCGTCTGTATGTAGGACCTGTTGAGTGCCAGTAGATTTTTCAGTACTTGTTTTATATACTGTCCCAAGCCCTCTCTTCTCTGTGCTGCCTGCCTGTCTGCCTGCCTGACTTTATAAGGAACTTCCTGTGTGGTGACATCACGCAGGCACCAGAGTGAAGAGGGCTGCTTTGTTATGGGAGGGGAAAAGAGAGGGGCGGAGGCATGGGGTAATACTTAGCACACAAAGTTCTCCAGTTAATCCTATCCATTCAATTTATCTGTCCAATCTAGTCTTTTTTCATTTCATTCTCTTACACAGTTCTATGCTTCTTCTCTACACTCTAAAAATGAGGGGTTCAACAAGGGTTCTTCTAAGCTCCTCAATGTTCTTTGAAGAACCTTAGTGTTCTTGGCACTGAAAAGGTTCAAAAGGTTCTTCCAAGAACCCCATAGGAGGTGGGGTTCATCGAGGAACCTCCTTAGTTGGTGGGGTTCCTGCAGGAACCTAACTGCCCATCTGAAACATTTGGATTTTAATTTGTAAGGACAGCAGGTGCAGGCACTTAAATAAAAAATTTAAAGGTTTCCTCAATTTAATGGCTAGCAGCATACTACCCTGCATCCCACTGCTGGCTTGCTTCTGAAGCTAAGCAGGGTTGGTCCTGGTCAGTCCCTGGATGGGAGACCAGATGCTGCTGGAAGTGGTGTTGGAGGGCACTCCTACTCCTACTGGTCTAAAAATGAACATCCCAATGCCCCAGGGCAGTGATTGGGGACACTGCCCTGTGTAGGGTGCTGCCTTTCGGATGGGAAGTTAAACGGGTGTCCTGACTCTCTGAGTTCATTAAAGATCCCATGGCACTTATCGTAGGGGTGTTAACCCTGGTGTCCTGGCTAAATTCCCAAGCTGTCCCTCAGGCCATCACGGTCACCTAATCATCCCCAGCTTACATTGGCTCATTCATCCCCCTCCTCTCCCCTGTAACTATTCCCCAGGTCGTTGCTGTAAATGAGAACGTGTTCTCAGTCAACTTACCTGGTAAAATAATAAAACATTTAAGGTTCGTCCCTTTGTATGATCTAAATTAATATTGTTTCATGGTGATACCATCTATCTTTTGATATTTGTGCACATCTTTCAAAAACAGAAAATGGACACAATTCAATGGATATCAATCAACAAAGAGGTAAGAATATGTAGACTGAGAATATGTTGAAGGCTTGCTGTATTGGGTGCAGATGACTGAACTGCTCACTTTTTGTGTCTGTGTCTGCAGGTATACAGAGGAAGAGGCATACAAAGGTATGTCAATTGGTGTCGGTATGTTATACAGATCACATGTCCCATCCTCCTCCCTTATTTCTTCAATGAATATCCCATAGGCCTCTACATTATGGATAAGGTATGTGTATGAAAACCATTATCAAAACTTTCTGTTCCATTATCATTTCCCACAAAAACCAAGGTATGAATACTGTCGTGTGCATGTTTTGTTAATCATCTGTATAATTACTATTTTGTGGATCCACATACTTCACCCTCTTTACACCTCTGATCAATATAACAGGAAACCTATTCCATCACCATGCACTGCAAAATCATTCTGGCTGTGGATACGGAGAACATCAACACATTAACATCAACATGCCAGAGGATATATCCATTGGACTTGGGGCTATGCTGGGAGTCTACCTCATATTTGGATTTTTTTATTCTGCTTTGTCACTAAAATCTTTTCTTTTTTTTCTAAAATATTGTGTTATTGTTATGCGTATTATTAATAATAATACTGGGGGGGGGGGGGGGGGGGGGGTCCATCAAAATGTTATTAGAGGATCCATCAAAAGGGTTCTTCAAATAATTTATGGGGGTTCCCCCACAGTTTCAATTTGAAGAACCCCTAAAGGATTTTCCATATGAAATCACTGTAAGTAGGTAATGCCAACAAAAGCTGTCAAAGTAAACAAAGCAATATGTATTTACTGTGCAGACTTGATTTTATGCAGTTACACAGAAATCATATGCAACACACAGCTCTCAAGCTCACCTTCATATATCCACAAACACCCAGTAATCTGATCTCACAACCCCACCATTCTCCTGCAGGCAACAACTGGCCTAAAGGAATTTAAAAAATGTCCTTGAAATTATAAAGGGGGATTAGAGAGAGCCTGGTCCATCCACGGCTAAATATCTAATGATAAGCCTGTTAAGTCCGGGGTCCAAGGCTGGCTATGGAGATTTACCAAGTCAAGCAATACGCACACTTTGTTACCTCCACTTACCTCCAGTTTCTGCCTCTATTTATTTAACAATGCACTTGTTTGTAGACATTGCATGACTGTGTTTGGTTAGCATGCATGGTTGTAGCTAGTTTGTTTAGCCTAGTTACACTACGTGAGTATGTGGACATCTGCTCGTCGAACATCTCATTCCAAAATCATGAGCTTTAATATGGAGTTTGCTGCTTTAACAGCCTCCACTCTTCTGGGAAGGCTTTCCACTAGATGTTGATACGTTGCTGCGAGGACTTGATTCCATTCAGCCAAAAGAGCATTTGTGAGGTCGGGCACTGATGTTGGGCGATTAGGCCTGGCTCGCAGTCAGTGTTCAAATTCATCCCAAAGGTGTTTGATAGGGTTGAGGTCAGGGCTCTATGCAGGCCAGTCAAGTTCTTCCACACCGATCTCAACTAACCATTTCTGTATGGACCTCGCTTTGTGCACGGGGGCATTGTCATGCTGAAACAGGAAAGGGCATTCCCCAAACTGTTGCCACAAAGTTGGAAGCACAGAATCATCTAGAATGTCAGTGTATGCTGTAGCATTAAGATTTCCCTTCACTGTAACTAAGGGGCCTATTCCGAACCATGAAAAACAGCCCAATAACATTTTTTCTCCTCTACCAAAATGTACATTTGGCACTATGCATTGGGACAGGTTCTCCTGGCATCCACCAAACCCAGATTTGTCCGTCGGACTGCCAGATGGTGAAGCGTGATTCATCACTCCAGAAAACGTGTTTCGACTGCTCCAGAGTCCAATGGCGGCGAGCTTTACACCACTCCAGCTGACGCTTGGCATTGCACATGGTGATCTTAGCCTTGTGTACGGCTGGTCGGCCATTGAAACCCATTTCATGAAGCTCCCGGCAAACAGTTATTTTGCTGACAGAGGCCGTTTGGAACTCGATAGTCAGTGTTGCAAGTGAATATAGATGATTTTTATGCGCTACGCGCTTCAGCACTCGACGGTCTCGTTCTGTGGGCTTGTGTGGCTTGTCACTTCGCGGCTGAGCCTTTGTTGCTCCTAGACATTTCCACCTCACAATAACAGCACTTACAGTTGACCAGGACAGCTCTAGCAGGGAAGAAATTTGACAAACTAACTTTTGGAAAGGTGGCATCCTATGAAGTGCCAAGTTGAAAGTCACTGAGCTCTTCAGTAAGGCCATTTTACTGCCAATGTTTGTCTATGGAGATTGCATGGCTGTGTGATCGATTTTATACACCTGTCAGCAATGGGTGTGGCTGAAATAGCCGAATCCACTAATTTGAAGGGGTGTCCACATACCCTTGTACATATAGTGTAGGTTGAACGGACACCCACAAAGTTTATAATGGCCGGAGTTGTTCCAACAGATATTCAAGCAGACAGAGAGTGACTCACCCATTTAGGTCATGCTAAATAGACATCTGTTGAAGGGTTTTGATACAGTGTAGCAAATGTGTAATATATAAACAGTGTAATAAAGTCATTTTATTTCTCAGTACAGTGGAACAAGTCCATTATAATTCATTCACATCTAATTTGACGCTATAGTGTCAGACTTGAGTGACTGGTATGGGACATTATGACCAGAGTAAAGTCTATAAAGGACATTTCTGTTGTTTCATCATCGGAGCTGCCCAGTCAATATTCTGACAAACACAGAGCAGGTCCCAGGTAAACAGAAATGTCCACAGGCATCAGATAAGAAGCAACAGTCAGACGACGTGGACTCCATTCAGTTACCATGCAGGATAATATACTGCGGAGATAAGAGTATTTCTCTGTGTGTTTGCTGCGGGGTCGATCCACCTCAAAAAGCACAACAAAGAGGATTTCAACACCCACCATCTCATATTTTTCTGAAATTGTTTCTGTTGTTCAAAACAGATAAGATTAGCATTCTTGCAACATTAGTTTATTTAAATATAATTGAATCTCTGAGAAATTAAGCTAATTGATTGCAGGATTCATATAATATTGAATAAATATAGTGCCTAAGACCCGGTTTGGACCCCAAAAAAATCTAATAATGAGTTAGACATGAGGAATCCAAAGAAATAGTCAAAAGCCACCCACGGACCCCAACCCCCCCCCCCCCCCACCCTATGGCAATTCCACCCCAACAATTTGTATTTAGTTTCACTTCTCTATGTTTGAGAAGTAGTATGGATAGCAGGAACAGCACCATCTAGTTGTCAAACCTGGTAATATAGGATCTAGGATGGGACATAAACTCAACCACTTCAATTACTAATTTCTCTGAACTGGGGCAAAAACCATCACCAAATCCACTGAGAATACAATACATAGGATGAAGAAACAATACTCTGAGCCGCATTTCCATACTACTTGTCAAACATAAAGAACTGATACTACTGTATATACTTGTTGGGTGGGATTGGCGTAGGGTGTGGGGGGTCCGTGGATGGCTTTTGACCGCTTCTTCGGATTCCTCATGTCTTACTCATTGTTAGGAAAAAGTTTGGCCCAAATCGGATGTTGGGTACTATAATTATTTAATAGTATATGACTCCTATACATTTGGGTGCAATCAAGTAGCTTAATTTCTCAGAGATCAAATTAAATTTCAACCAACTAATGCTTCCGGAATGCTTATCTTATCTGTTTCTAACTACAAGAACATTTTCAGAACAATCTGAAATGGTGGGTGTACTGATTTGCTGAAATCGACATGGAACGACCCTGTGCCTACCTCCTTATCTCCACTTGAGACATCCGTATTACCTAAACCTACTCCTCCTCTCTACTTCTCTCTGTCTCCCCTCAGCTTTGTGTGTGAGAGTTTTACATTCATTTTGTCTTTGTTCCACTGAGTCTAGCTGGAAACGATAAAGCACAGCTACAAACAGAGTGTTGATAGAGTCAATGGTACATCCAGAATAAGACTAACAGAGGTATGTGTATGTGTGTGTTGTATTCTCTGTGCTATGCAGTTGTGTTCAGACAGGTTAAGATTCAGTCTGGGTCCTCAAACAACATCTGTCTGCCCAGGGACTGCCAGGGATCAGCCAGTGTGGCGTCACACAAAGCCATGAGCACAGAATAGCTCATTTAATCCCTACCTGAGTTGCTAACAAAAATGATCCTTATCTTCATTCTGTAATGCAAAATGCAATTTAGCCAACTTAGAGCGTACAATATGTATTCCCCTCCCACCTCAATTTGTGCTGTATTTATTTGTTTTTGATAAGCACTCTAAACACTTACTCCCAGCATAATCTGCTAAATCTAAAATACTGCAACACACAATACAATGTACAACACTCAAGGAATGTAGATAAAACTGACTTTTGTTATGTCAGATGATAGTGTAGCCCAGGGATTTTCAAATCTTACCCTATGAGGTCCGGAGCCTGCTGGGTTTCTGTTTTACCTGATAATTAATTACACCCACCTGGTGTTCCAGGACTAATTCCGTCTCTGATTAGAGGGGAACAATTAAAAAATGCACTGGAACTGACTTTGAGGTTCAGAGTTCAGTTTGAAGGCCACTGTAGCCTACTGTACAGTAAAGATGTGGCAGGTAGCCTTGTGGTTAGAGTGTTGGACTAGTAACCCAAAGGTTGCAAGCTCGAATCCCTGAGCTGACGAGGCAGTTAACCCACTGTTCCTAGGCCGTAAATTGAAAAGAAGAATTTGTTCTTAACTGACTTGTCTAGTTAAATAAAAAATCAATCACACAATTTTTACCAATGTATACCAACTATTAATTACACAAAACATCTGTAAATGTATAATTCTTAGTGAAGCCTGCAAAACACATATAGCCGCATAAATAATTTTAGGTATGCATATACATTATTCATGTAAAGTGAAACAAAATCTTCATCAGTAGTCGAATGTGCAGGTGTTGTGTGTGCAGGCGGCTAAATGGAAAGCTATTTCTTTAAGAGTTGAGTGAAAGGCGGAGCCAGAGTATATTCTTGTAGCGTGGTGGAGCTTAAAAGAACATCACTCACAACAATAGTATTATTGAGTAGTCTCTCAGAACATAAAGAATAGTTACTGTACCAAATGCGTTGTCCTTTATTTCTCCTCAGTACAATAGCAGACTGAAGCTTGTAAATTGGGCTATACTAAACGTCTACGGCAAAACACGGGAAGTAGAACTGTCGCCAGAAGAGGATTCTTAACGTTTCTACGTAACAGCTGAGGAAAACTGCGAGGTTGTAAGGTGAGCTCTAAAAACATCTTGGTTTGCAGTGACATGTGTATTTATTTATTTGTGTGTGTGTGTGTGTGTGTGTGTGTGTGTGTGTGTGTATACGTGTTGATGACGGCAGCAGTGATTGATGCAATCTCTTATCTCAGCCGGTACATTGTATCATACATTGTATCCCTCCGTTATAATATCTTTATTAAACTGCTATGCCATTTCATACTAAACAATACACTACTATACAATATGTTAATCTATTCAAGGTTGGAACAACTTGTTCTCCCTGTACAGCTAAAATTAGGTCTGCGCTTTTAATTCCAGTATGTGACAGCGATTTGGTTCTTTTATAGAGAGCAAATCAGTCACATACTGGAATTAAGTGTAGAACCCATGTCATGTAAATGTAAATACAATACCGATATATAACTGTATTGATTTGAGGTGAAAAGTTGATAGTTGCATATCGGTATATTATTTGACGATATATATCGCAATATTATTTTGTAACGATATTACTGTTATATTTTCGCTAGTCAGCTGTACCTGCACCAAAACTGCAGTATTTTTTTCTTTAGCTTGCTCTCCATCTTTTAAAATCTTGAGCCAATATGTTTTCAGCACTTTTATTTCCGTGACGGATCAAAACTCGTTTTCTCATGGCTCTCTTGTCCATGTGCAGCAGACATATAGTGAGCAATATGTTTGGAACATCGAATCGCAATAAAATCACAGTATGGAGTAGCATTCATACAGAATCGCGAAACCAATAGAATCACTATACCTATCATATCGGCAGCTAAGTATCACGATAATATTGTATCGTGAGGTCCCTGGCAATCCCCAGGCTTACTGACGATGTCAAGAATCAAGAAGTGATGGATCCTTATTTCATCAGTTACTTGAAATTGGGAAAAACGTATATTATGGAGTGAGCCACATACTTGTAAACTCGAACAATCAAGCCTGTAAAGCAAGGGGGTGTGTGCACTGTTTGCCTGCAGCACAGGTAGAGCGGGTATGGTTGCTCGGGAAACCGCTGCATGGATGTCGTAAGTGGGGTGTGAACCTCTTCTTTCTATGTTTTTCTGTGCCTAATGTCGCTGTGTATAGTAAGGTTATGTCCTGAAATGTCACCATATAGGGCTGTGGCCGAAAGTAGTGCACTGTAGGGAAAATGTGTGATTTATCAGATGTGCACAACGTTCTCATGTTAGTGTGTAGCATACATGGTGTGTAAAACCATACCTCTTGGCCTGGAGTGACTGTGCTGTGCTCGAATAGGCCTGTGTATTACTCTTTTGATAGTACGCTATGGATGTCAAATAGAGATGGTCATCATCACAAGTGTGTTTACCACACCGCTTGTCTTCCCACAACAAAAAATCCTCTGCTCTTTGAAATAATTTGCCTGCAATGTTCCCATTCATTATTTCTCTATGACTACCACATTTGTTTAATCATGGTGTTGCCTCTAAATACACTAGTAAACTGTGATCAAACGCACATCCTTAAGTGGAGAGCAGGGCCGAAAAAGGTTGGTATAAAATAAATGGACGACTGTGCTCCACCACGTACCTTTATTCACAAACAAACAACGTTGAAGTGATCTGACGAAGGTTCTTGCAGGACCCAAACTTTTTATTTTTGTTGTGAATACATGGTGAAGCTTATGAATGTGTGGGCTCTATTTATTTTATGCCTCTAAATAAACTAAATGTAAACTATGGTTAACCAGTGCCAGGATGAACTGTTTTTGCACCTGTTGCCAGAGGAAGTGCGAGCCTCTCAGGGGTCATTATCAAGGATCAAGTTGCGTACTATCCCCTCCGAACTGAATCCTGGGCAAGGGATGGGAGAGATGCCATGTTGGGCAATTTGGCCTGAGCTGATGTCCTGGGCTGTTTCAGAGCTTTGTTTCCGAATGACCAGCTGTCTGGGCAGCACATCAATCTGTCCTTTCTCTAGAACTGCTGAGTTCTTAAAAGATCATGGATGTGTTCTTACTACTTGATGATTGGATGGTTGATGATAGATAGATATTGTTCTGGCCATGAATTTATTATACATGCAAAACACAACACACATTGACTGAACTATTCCTCCATATGATCAGCTGTAAATGGCATAGACTTCTGTGAAGTTATGGTCTCCATCAGTTGAGCAGAGATGTCCCTTAGTCACCCAGATTAGGTCTAGCCACTCTACCCAAAGGAAGTCAGTGGCTGTTGTGTGATGCACTCATTCCCATCTCTTTCTGGTCGCAGGTTCCTAATTAAAGGTCATGTCCCCAGAATAAGTTTATGGTCTGTATGTAGGGCAGCCCAGCCCCCAAAGTGACTCCTTTTATCAACACTCTATGCAGGTTTTATTGTCTTCTCAGGAATTCAGCATTTTCTGTGTTGATCTTGTCAACCCCCATTGTCACACCTCTGAGAAGCAGAGGTTCTGTTGTGATTACATCATGTAGGTTTGATATCTGATTGGAGGATAACTTTACAGTAATACTATTGGTCAACAGCTCAGATTTTGAATCCAAACAACTCAGATGCTTATAAAAGGGTATTCGATTAATTGTTCTTCCTCTTATGTTCATGACTTGCTGTGGTGAGATACTTGCACTCTTTATCTCTCCCTCTCATGATCTATGGGCCATGGCATACGCCATGGTTTCTTTGTCTCGCTCTCTCTGACCACGCTCTCTCTAACTATGCTTAGAATAAGGGATAAACGCCAATGTTCTGTACATTTCCTTGGAAATAATGTACAATGCAGCGGAGTTCATTTTTCCAAGGCAATGTACAGAACGGTGGTGTTTATCCCACTTATACCACAGTTGCCAAAGAAAGCACTCATTTACCAGTAGGAATACCTTTTTCGTTGATATTATACTTTCTCATCTTTTGGTTGCTAGAGATGCAACCCAGTCGTTGGTTCGACTAGTTTGATATTGATGGATGCGACCCAGTTCTTTGTTCTGTTGACATGGCAATGTTCTTATTCCTTGCTTGCTGTTAGCTAACCAACTAGTTACGGCTATACAGTCACAACCTCAGCAGCCAGAATAACTGCACAGTTTATTCCGTTGCGTTTGTTTAAGCTGTTCAGCCCGCTTATCCCACTGTTGCCAAAGAAAACAATACTATAATCACATTTACCGGTAGAAATAAAACATATTTTAATTTATATAAGCAAATTCATACTTTATCATGTTTTGGTTGCCAGTCGTTCGTTCTTTATGTTCCATTGACATGTTCGCTGACAAACAGTCATGAACTCTGCAGCCAGAAGCTAGCTAAATAGTTTGTTGCTAGCAAACCTACCAATATAATAAGCAAACAAAAAAATCTTAAGTTGCTGAAAACAGCTGGTCAAACTAGGAACGTGGGAGTATTTTACAGCATAGTGCCACTTGTGTCATGACTGCAACAGTAGGGACCAGAGAAATTCATGTTCACCAAGTTAGGTCATTAGATGCTCCAAAAATGTCTCTGCACTAATAAATGCTAGCTAGCTGCATTTCTTTCCTCGTTAGACCTGCGTTTCAAATGTATTCAATTTCAGTTTGTGTGGTTGTTCGATAAGCTTTCTGTAACTTTGTAGCAAGTACAGACTGCATGTGTAGGTGTTTATTGCGTCATGATTGCAAGGTGTCACAACATTTTTTCCAACTGTGCCGTTAACTGGTTTTAATGTCCATTCTAGAATGCCCTTCTAACAATCAGAAACGAGTATTCAACAATGCTGTGGTATAATGCGTTGTAACGCTTGTTAGTGCTTTATAACTTAAGCTTTATGGCTTTTATGTGAATAAATTCATTTTACTAAATAAATAACTTGTATTTAGAATTCCATTCTCAGACATTTCTTCATTGCCTATTACTGTAACTCTTGCATATTGCTAATTATCTTAATGGAGTCAGATAAACATTTTAATAGGTGAATTGCTTAATCTTATTCAAATCACATGTGAGGTATATACAATGTATAATATCATACTTATCAAATATTACTGCCCACTACACAGACCTAAAACATCATTGTGTCGTGAAGGAATGACAGTTACTGGCCATTTCTCGTCTGACCTGGGATGAATGTTCTCCTGAAGACTGAATACATTGGAACATTTAGCTAATAATGTGCTGGTGTTATTTGTTTACACTTTGTTCTGCATATATGACTTGATTTCCTCCCTCTGAACCTTGCTTGCATTGTTTAGTCAGCCCTGACACACATTTGACATGACTCGAACATCCAGGTCATCTGACATGGGGAGTGCTTGCAACACCAGGCATATCTCTGGTTACAGGAACAGTCTAATTTAAAAGAGATCTCTTGCAGTCAGAGCTACCTGTCTGCTGGGACTCAATTAACACTCTGCTGTTGTAAAAAGACACTGTCATTGGTTTGGTTAAAAAATCAGCCATGATGTTGGGGGGGCCCCCAGATAGCAAAATGTGTACAATAGCAGAACATTTGCTTTAAAATGTAAAATCAGCCTCATGGAATAGTGTGAACAATAACATGAGATGATATAAAACAGCACATGTTTTGCTTTTAAACTGGATTTCCTTTTTTCTGATACTTGGAGAGAGCTTTTAACTAGAGATGTTGTGATATTGACTGTAAAATACAACCGCAGAGGATTGTGTCTCATGTTGGTGGAAATGTGTCAATGAACATAATAAAGAGGATATCTAATTGTGCTTTTATTACCGGCTCCTGCCTTGGGCCCCCTTCACTTTCACTCATGTTCCTGCCTCTTGTCTGTGTTACAGGTCCAGCAGTAGCAGCCAGCTGGGCGAGCCGAGTGTTTCCTGGCTTTGATGCGACCCGATTGTGCCTGGAGCATGTGCACAGCGGGCCTGACTGCCCAGGAGATCTGTTTACCTGCAGACAGCCCCTTCCTGCGGACCAGTCACTGTCTCAGCATGGCTGAAGCCAAGCCCTCATGGAGCCACCGCCATGAGCTGGACAAGTAAGTCCCAACGTGAGTCCTCGGTTACAAGAAGAACATGTTTTATTAGTTCATAGATGCCTTAAAGAAGTCAATAGAACTCAACCAAAACATTGGAATTGCCATGGAAAAGGGCTGTTGGGAAAGATCCCAAATCTACATTTAGGCTATTGTTTGTAACTTAGTATTTCACACTACGTTGAAGTAAACATCAGAGTATAATACTTGTTTGAATGTTAACCCCAACACATGTTCATGTCATCTTCACCAATCAACTGCATTACCCTTAGAAACAATTTTGACTACCACCACCGATTTCTGTATGCTAACCAGCTTTACAAACGGGAGTTACCCTTTAGCAGTCACTTCTTCTAAACCTGAAAAGGGACAACTTCTAAATGTTATGCAGCGAAACAGGCAAATATATCAAAATTGAACTTAAGTAACATTGTGGGCCTATTACAATACGAATCCACTTTGTTAGGTCAGATTTGTAAAATGTGCACCAATCTGGTCAATAAAGCGGTCTGTGTTCCCTTAACCACATCTATATTTTACTAAGTGTATTCCTGCAGGGATGGTTGGAATTGCTATAACTACATGTACAGTATCTGGGACAATTACTCAACTATGTGCATCATACCTTTTTACAGCTTGTACTTCAGTATGGATCCAGCACCAACAGAATACAACTTTCGATTTCAGCAGCAGGTGCCACCATCGCTCAATTCTGAGAGTAAGTACTGGACCCAGCCACTGTAGATTCTATTTCTATGTTACCAACCACCACTTACACCCACAATCCTTCCTTTCGCCCTCTGCCTTATACACAGCCTTACAAGGAAGGATTTAATACCATGTCTCTGAGCCAACTGGTTGATGTTTACTGGGAGGTTCTTGTTTCTATAAGAATAGAGAGTCAGAATGCTGGCTTCCCAGGATCTGCTTGAACTATATCCTAGGGAATGTTTAACCAACCAACCAATCAATCATACTGTATATTATGTACATAATACTTATGCTAGTTGTTATTACTCTTTTCTTCTACTTTGTATTACTACTTGTTCCTTTATTACTTTTGTATTTGGCATTTGATTCTTGACTGATGTTATTGTACTGCATTGTTGAGGAGCGTTAGCAAGTAAGTATTTCACTGTACCGTGTGCATGTGACCAATAAACTTTGATTTGAACAAAATTATGAGAGGAGAGGTGCTTTCAAGTAATTAAGGTGTGTGTCTCTCTGACCTCCACACTTCCAGGAACCTTTTAACCTAGGGACCCTGCTAGGAGCCTGGCTCAAGTGAATTAGTGGTGCACTATGGTTGTAACTTTCTCTGGTAGTTACAAAATACCAATATTTTGATTGAATTGCTTTTCTAACCACCTTCTCCCTGCAGGACAGAAACATAGCCCTGGTGCACAGTGGTTACCCCCAAAGAAATCCCGTCCCACTCATCTGTCCCTGTCATCCAGCACTGAGCCCTCCACCCCTAGCCCTGCTGAGGATGACCAGGTGGTCCCTTCCTTCCAGAGGTTGTCTGTGTACGAACACTGCAGTCCCCCCCACACACCTAGCCGGGGGGCCAAACCCCTGCCTCCTCTCCCTGGGCGGGCAGACCTTTCCCCTGACCAGGCCATGGACAATGAGGTGGAGTTCTTCACCAGTTCAGATGACCGACGCTGCTTGGTGCCTGAGCAGTGTCACCCCAAACCCTCTGCCTTTCGCTATGGAGCCCCCAGCCGCAGGAGCTTCAGGGGCTGTGGGCAGATTAACTATGCCTACTTTGAGGGACCTGCGGGGCAGCAAAGACAACAGGAACAGAAGGAGCAGCAGCGGGTACAGGAACAACAGCGGGTACAGGAACAACAGCGGGTACAGGAACAACAGCGGCAACAGCACGAGCAGCAGGAACAGCAACAGAGGTTGGAGCAGGAGGTGCGGGAGCAAGCAGAGCAGCAGCCAGTGTGTCCCAGACAGCAGGACCGAGCCCAGAGGAAGCTGCGGCGCTCTCACTCTGGCCCTGCTGGCTCCTTCAACAAGCCCACGTCGCTGCGCCTGCCCTGTCATCACCGCCACACTCAGGGCATGGACAAACCAATGGTGCCCCCCCGCGTGCCCATCCCCCCACGGCCCATCAAGACTGCAGACTACCGCCGCTGGTCAGCCGAGGTGTCCTCTGGGGCCTACAGTGATGAGGACAAGCCCCCGAAGGTGCCCCCTAGGGACCCTTTGTTGTCTCAAGGCAGCTCCCGTACCCCCAGCCCCAAGAGCCTCCCCTCGTACCTTAACGGTGTTATGCCCCCAACACAGAGCTTTGCCCCAGACCCTAAGTACGTGAGCTGGGGTTTACAGAGGCAGAACAGTGAGGGGTCTCCCTGCATCCTGCCTGTCATGGAGAACGGCAGGAAGGCCAGCACCACACACTACTTCCTGCTCCCACAGAGGCCGGCCAACCTGGACAAACCTTACCCGGAGAAGATACTCCAGTATGTGGACTGCCCGGCAGGTCGCAATAGGGGGGCTTCAGACCCAGAATGGGATTGTCAGACCAAGAGGAAAGTACAGGTGGATATAGTTTGACCCGGAGGAGACAAATTAGGGAAGAACTCCAGTGGACACACGCAATCAACCACTGGGGACACAGTGCCTCAGGACGCTGAGGCCTTCAAACACTTACTGCTGCTTTAACACTGACGACTTCGGTAGTTTTTACCTTGCTATTCTAAAAACATATGGGTATTTGACGTACCATTTACAGTTACTGGGACTTTAGGAACTGCAACTACAACAAAGATGCATGAGCTAAATGATTTCTCTAACTATTGAGTGTGTGGGTAATATGTAACAATTTTTAGTTTGTTTTATATGATTTAATATTTTAGTACATTGAGTATATGGAAATGTTTTTCTGATAGTGGTGCAGTTAGCGTATAAGCTGCCTCAAGTTCTCAGTGGTGTGTGTGTGTGTGTGTCACATGTATAGGATGTTTTGTGAGTTGTATGTTGTGTTTTTGATATTGCTTTTGTGTCTCAGAACTTGGGGACAAAGGGTCAGTAAAGCAATCATAATCTCCTATTGCATATATGAAGTCTAAAGAAGAGGCCAATGTATTGAAACACTTTATGAAGGATTCTCCACCCACATCCCCATTCTAACTCCTATTATGTATAAGCATGAATATAGGAATGCACATATGTTTCCTGCCTTGTTGATATTTCAGTCTTACTCAGGCCACTATGTTTATGAATGGAAGTGTATTTCTGTGTTTCCCTCACTGGATGTACACTCTGTACCCGTGGGAGAGTGGAATAATGGTATGCCTGTCTCCAGTGGAATGTCTAGTGCAGTTTGTACTTTGTGTTAGGCGTGTGTGTGTGCGTGGTGCAACTGTGTTCGTGTTTTCCCTGCTGATTTTGTGACTTTTCTACCATATCGTAGAAAACTAGGTTAACAATATTTGTTACTGTTCTCTTCCTGTTTTCAACACTGCTGCCAAATACACGGTCGTAAAGAGAATCCTCCCTAACCCTTGTGCTACTTTCAGTGTCCAGGTCATTTTGTGTTGCACAAAAAAAATGTGCCTGTTGAACATATGTGAATGTATGATTTTCTTACTGTTTGGGCAGCTCAGTAGCTGGTCAAGCTGGGAGTCATTGTCTGTCACTAATTGTCTTCAATACTACCTCCCCAATGACAATACAAATCAATATATACCCAAAAACCTTGTGGAACGTAATCCTAAAATAATTTGAATTGAAACCTCTAAATTAAAACTGAAACATTGCCAAATATTTCTCAAACGCCCTCAGTGAAAATATGATTAAAATCCAAACCACTACTTCACTTAACATAGTCCATTTACCATATTTCAGAATTACAAACCGAATGACCGGACCTTTCATTTGACATTATTTCGACTACACCAAGTGATCGTGGATCCCAGAGACGTTGGGCTCACCTGATAACACAGACATATTATGCTTGACTGTGTGGGGCTTACCTACCTGAAACGGACTTTCCTGTTCTGCTAATGCATTCCTGCCTGACATGATTGCAGTGGGTGTGGTCCAGAGACTTTGGCTGCTGGCGGCCAGGAAATGATATGGATTTTATTGTAATAGATTATTCAAGAATCATAATGATGACATAGTGAATTTAGCAAGTGCATCGAAGTAACCCTGGATGGTGGTTGAATTGGATAGCAGATTAGCTCTACAGTCAAATGGTCACTTAAGTACATTTTCCCTCAAAGGGAAAACAAAGCTAGTAGAGGCCGTGTCGTTTTCTATTTAATGTATAATACATTGTTTACATTGTACACTGATAGGTTATTTAATCTTAACCTATTCCCATGTCTTATCGGAAACAATGAAATCAAATGAAGACTAGTTCATCGAGAATAATTGACATTATCTGCTGTGGTGAAACAAATGCACTGGCAGTAAAGAACATGATACTGTGTTTATTTAACATAAATATACTAGTCATTATGAATATTTGATCAATGTATCAGTCTTTTAAAGGGAAAAATAAAATGACTTATTTATGAATCGGCCTTTGTTCTGTACTCTGTTTGTTGAATGGTGTGAGATGAACTCTGATTCAGCTGTTTGGCCTGTTTTATCACCCCCACCCACACCCTCATGCAGTGCCTCATTACAGCTGGCTGCAGTCCAAACACACAGCAGAGCGACTTATTCAGACAGACAGGTATACATTACCTTCCCCTTCCTGGTTGTAAGTATGACTCTCCCCCCGGCTACCTGTTGAGCAACTCAGAGGCCAGGTAACCTGGTTCCTCAGGTCTTCAGTGCTTCATGTTGCCTTGTTTCACTGAGTCCATAGCTTGAATGATGATTGGAAAAGTTATCTTCTTATTTGAAAAGATGTGTCAGTGCAGTTACTCATTTTTATAGCACAGGACAGCTATGCACACAGAGCAGGACTGAAATCATTAGCCAAATCCAGTCTAGGGTGCGGTCACCTGCTCAACATTATTCTTATACAGTACATTGGTTATTGTCTCTGGAAAGGGTAGCTCATAACTTACCATTCCTTTTTTGCTGTAAGCATATAGTATGATGGTCTATTGACCGTGATGGTGCTGTGTCCTCTGAGAGGAACAAAAGGCAGCAGTGTGATCTAGGCCACCTGCCAGCTCTTTCACCTGGCTCTCGCTCAGGTGAGCTGCTAGGCAACAGCATGGACGGTGGCCATGGCAACAGATGGTGACAAGGGCTATCTATTTTAAATGGTGGTCCCAAATGGGGACAGTAAAGCGCAAGTACGCAAAATCAAGATGAAACAAAGAGCAATAATGAATCTGGCATGTGAATTCATGCAAGAAAAACTTACATTAACCACAAGAAACATCCCACTAACAGAAACACGACAGGAACATGCACACAGGGGATGCACATTTCAGTGTTCATTGTCTTAACCATGTTCTACCTCAAGGCTGACAAAGTGTGAGATTTACCCAATGGAACAATCTCCCACTTTTTATGGCTGCTCTTATTAAAATAATAAATAAATATATATATATATATATATATAACCTTTGTGCTTTCGCCTGCAGATGTCTGTGACAAATATTGCAGTGTGGTTGCGATGTCTGAATGTCCTCTAATACGTCTGCAGCAAGATTATAAATGTCTGGTTATAGTCTGTGGTAGAGACAACATTATGGCTGTTTTCTATCGATGTGGGGGAGAGGGAGGGGTCAAATGAAACAGAATTGATTTAAAAAGGGTCCATCGAATGTTGTAGTGTTTTAGATACAAAACTGTCATGTTTGAATCAGACTTTCCTCTATGTCTATACAAAACTGTCATGTGTGAATCAGACTTTCCTCTATGTCTATACAAAACTGTCATGTGTGAATCAGACTTTCCTCTATGTCTATACAAAACTGTCATGTGTGAATCAGACTTTCCTCTATGTCTATACAAAACTGTCATGTTTGAATCAGACTTTCCTCTATGTCTATACAAAACTGTCATGTTTGAATCAGACTTTCCTCTATGTCTATACAAAACTGTCATGTTTGAATCAGACTTTCCTCTATGTCTATACAAAACTGTCATGTTTGAATCAGACTTTCCTTTATGTCTATACAAAACTGTCATGTTTGAATCAGACTTTCATCTATGTCTATACAAAACTGTCATGTTTGAATCAGACTTTCCTCTATGTCTATACAAAACTGTCATGTTTGAATCAGACTTTCCTCTATGTCTATACAAAACTGTCATGTTTGAATCAGACTTTCCTCTATGTCTATACAAAACTGTCATATTTGAATCAGACTTTCATCTATGTCTATACAAAACTGTCATATTTGAATCAGACTTTCATCTATGTCTATACAAAACTGTCATGTGTGAATCAGACTTTCCTTTATGTCTATACAAAACTGTCATGTTTGAATCAGACTTTCCTTTATGTCTATACAAAACTGTCATGTGTGAATCAGACTTTCCTCTATGTCTATATAAAACTGTCATGTGTGAATCAGACTTTCATCTATGTCTATACAAAACTGTCATGTGTGAATCAGACTTTCCTCTATGTCTATATAAAACTGTCATGTTTGAATCAGACTTTCATCTATGTCTATACAAAACTGAAACAACATGATCAAAGGAATAAACCGGATTCAAAAGATAAAAAGGCAGAGTGAAATACCAGCTTGAATAATGGATACAGTATAAGAGCCCAGAGAATATATCACATTGGCAGTACTGGCACAAATGGCACAAAATGCTACCTGTCCTTCTACTTCCAATACTCTGTAGGCTATCAGCAGTAATGCCCAGAGTGAATTAAAGAGAAAGGGGAATACCTGTCAGTTGTACAACTGAATGCATCTCTGAATCAGAGAGGTGCAGGTGGCTGCTATAATTAACATCCACTTCAACAGCACCCAGGGAACAGTGGGTTAACTGCCTTGCCCAGAACAACATATTTTTACCTTGTCAGCTCAGGGATTCAATCCAGCAACCTTTCAGTTATTGGCCCAACGCTCTAACCACCAGGCTACAAGCAACAGCTCTTCAAACATTGGCAATAACGCTAAATGTCATGCAACTGAACATTGCATGATGTGAACTGAACCTATTGCATGACATTATTGCCAACACATTCAAAGAGAAAACAGTTTCTATTTGTGTTCTTTGTTAAACTGTTATTTTATTATTGATGCTCTTCCCTAACTTTCTGAACGCACATGCAGTTGTCCTTGGAAAAAAGGATGTGTGCTCCCCCTAGCGCACATAGGTTGTAGTTGCCACATGATATTAGATAAATATGAAAATATTCCATTCCATTTAAAGATGTGAAGAATGGAAGAAAAGGACGCAGATGATTCGTCTCACCGTTTATTTAAATATTTGTCAAATTAAAATATATATGTGAACCCAAAGCCCAGAAGTGACATATTACACTTAGTCAACAGATGTAACGTACACATCTAATACTCATACAGGGTCGTCTTTAATGCCAGAAAATTGTTCATCTAGATCTCATTCTATATATCAAGTCCTCAAAGGACAGTAGTGTGTACCCTTATGCTTCCGAATACCAGTAAAATAGCTGCAGTACAAAATTAATTTGATTCACAATGATTATGCATATTATAAAGAATAATTATTTGTGGTTAAACGTTTTAGGCAGCTTGAATACTTTATTCTGTTTTATTTTGAAGAAAATCTATTTTTGTTGGCCATTGGGTCTTCACCTGAGAAAACATTTTGGATAATCATATCACTTAAAATGTCAACATTAGTATTCATTAAAATAGAGAATCATAAACAGCTGGTGCTCTAGACTGTGAAAGTAATTACATGTAAATACTTGTTATTATAGCATATAGAGAGGTGTGATGTTTTAGTGTAGATACTATATTTTATATTTACTGCCACTCATTACTGGATGTAATTTTTCATTCATAGCGAAGATTGTAAGATATGACAAATATGAAAGACATGAAACAACAGAAATTACAGTATAATGCCTGTAAATGTACATGTTATGTTGTGTCAACATTGTCAAGATGCAGGCTGAATACTCCTGGGCAGCCTTCGTCAACTAAACCAGTATTTGTGTAGACTGGTGAACTGCCATGGTATGGACCGAGGTCTAAAATCAAAATGAAAACAAATGAGTGTTGGGAATATATTATAGAAAGTATAACATTCTGGTTGTCAGTCATTGGGACTGTGCAGAGATGAGCATACCTCTTTGTGTGAAGTCAAAAAAGTCCTCTTTGAGAAACATCAGTCTTCTGGCAGGTGGCTTGTCAATGTCCCTGAGTTATAAAAACAACATTTTTTAAACCATAAAATGATATTTCTCACACAGATTGCATCTAATTTACTTCAAATCAAGCAATAATTTGCATGGCATACAAGAATATGCCTGTATTATGTTATGATACCCACCATCGTCCCCCACGGTTCCTTCGCAGGACCACGATAACCACGATGAGAACAAGTATGAGGAGGATGCCTGCCCCCAGCGCACCAAAGAGTGCAGCATAGAAACCTCTTCCCCTGCGGAAGCGCTCACACTGGGGTCCATCATACTGCTCCAGGGAAGACTCATAGCACCTTTGTCAAACAGTGAGGGGGTTATGATGCACACTGCTTCAGCATTTATGTTTCAACATTTAATTTGGTTACATTTAATTAACTGAAATTACTTTGTAACATTGTGTAACACAACTTAACATGTACCAAAATCCCAGCACTACTTACGGTACATGCAGTGCCTTGGGAAAGTATTTAGACCCCTTGACTTTTTCCAATTGTATGTTACAGCCTTATTCTAAAATGGATACAAACAAAGAGTCCTCAGCAATCCACATACAATACCCAGTAATGACAAAGCGAAAACAGCCTTTGCTATGAGTCTCGAAATTGAGCTTAGGTGCATCCTGTTTCCATTGATCATCCTTGAGACGTTTCTACAACTTGATTGGAGTCCACCTGTGGTAAATTCAATTGATTGGACATCATTTGGAAAGGCACACACCTGTCTATATAAGGTCCCACAGTTGACAGTGCACGTCAGAGCCAAAACCAAGCCATGAGGTCGAAGCAATTGTCCATAGAACTCCGAGATAGGATTCTGTCGAGGCACAGATCTGGGGAAGGGTACCAAAACATTTCTGCAGCATTGAAGGTCCCCAAGAACACAGTGGCCTCCATCATTCTTAAATATAAGAAGTTTAGAACCACCAAGACTCTTCCTAGATCAATCAGGGGAGAAGGCCTTGACCAAGAACCCGATGGTCACTCTGACAGAGCTCTAGAGTTACTCTGCGGAGATGGGAGAACCTTCTAGAAGGACAACCATCTCTGCAGCACTCCACCAATCAGGCCTTCATGGTAGAGTGGCCAGACAGAAGCCACTCCTCAGTAAAAGGCACATGACAGCCCTCTTGGAGTTTGCCAAAAGTCACCTAAAGACTCTGACCATGAGATTCAAGATTCTCTGGTCTGATGAAACCAAGATTGAACTCCTGGCCTGAATGTCTAGAGCTCTGTCAGAGTGACCAAGAAATGTCTGAAGGAAACCTGTCACTATCGCTACGGTGAAGAATGGTGGTGGCAGCATCATGCTGTGGGGATGTTTTTCAGGGGAAGGGACTGGGAGACTAGTCAGGATCGAGGGAAAGATGAACAGATCAAAGTACAGAGAGATCCTTGATAAAAACCTACTCCAGAGTGCCTAGGACCTCAGACTGGGACGAACGTTCACCTTCCAACAGGACAACGACCCTAAGCACACAGCTAAGACAACGCAGGAGTGGCTTCGGGAAAAGTCTCTGAATGTCCTTTAGTCGCCCAGCCGGAGCCTGGACTTGAAACCGATCAAACATTTCTGGAGAGACCTGAAATTAGCTGTCTAGCATCACTCCCCATCCAACCTGACAGAGCTTGAGAAGATCTGCAGAGAGGAATGCAGGTGTGCCAAGCGTGTAGCGTCAGGCTGTCGTTGTAAATAAGAATTTGTTCTTAACTGACTTAATAAAGAAATAAAAAAAGACCCAAGAAGACTCAAGGCTGTAATTGCTGCCAAAGATGCTTCAATAAAGTACTGAGTAAAGGGTCTGAATACTTATGTAAATGTGGTATTTCCGTTTTTGCAAACATTTAAAAAAAACAGAGTTTTTGCTTTGTTATGAGGTATTGTGTGTAGTTTGATGAGGGGGAAAAAAACAATGTAATCCATTTTAGAATAAGTTTGTAACGTAACAAAATGTGGAGAAAGTAAAGGGGTCTCAATACTTTCTGAATGCACTTTATCAGATTGAATAAATTCTGAAAACAAATAGGGTCTTACAGACAAATAGGTCCACTTTGAACATTATTAAAGCATTCTCCGTGTCTATGACAGTAGTCTGGATACTGTTTACAAGGCCCCACACACTTCCAGCTGCCATCAGAGAGCTCTTCTGTGTAGTTGGCAAAACCCAGACGACAGACCACAAAGGACCTCAAATCTGCAATATCTGATTAGAAAACAATTCCCCATCAAAATTACTCTAATTTCTCTACTAAATTCAATAAAGTTTAATTTGACAATGTTTTCAAACAAAATGAAACTATTTACAATTTACAAATACAAAAAAACGTTATGCCTGATACATGTTTTTAATTGCCACACATTACTTACTCCTTATTTCCATTGGTTGGAAGGTAATGTTGGTAACCTGGATTCGCACATTTTCAAATGCTTGACTGATGATCATCAGGTTATCTGTGTTGTTCAAGATATTCCTAAGTATGGGTTCCAGTTCATTGTTGAGGAAATCAATTTGGGATGCATTGTTGGGATAGGAGTATTCCGCTATGCTCTCTGCAACTATACTTCCAGGTCTAGAAGAATAGACATAAATCACATTTCAAGAGTTCAACAGTTGATTAATATAATAGGAATTTGATTTGCAGTATTTAAGTGTATTTTATTCGTGTTTGTTTAATTAAACTTCTTAGATCTTTGAGATTTGAAAATATAATAACCTACATTAGATTAATGACTTTTACATCTTTAAAATTGTGTGGATCTGCTCTCCTGCAGAGAGCACTAAGCTGAAAAACAGAAAGAAAAAATATACATTTGATATATTTCACTTTGATCCTGTAAAAAATGGTGTATCAAGTAGCCATTTTAGGCCTATGTGTTATTGTAACTACTTCTTTATTCAGTAACAAATGATACCTTATTGCATTAGTATTCAGTTGTTCACATATATTACTGTACCATTACACATTTATGAATAATGCTTTTACAAAATCACACAACATTAAAAAACATATTGCATACCTCCTTAATCAAAGTTTTGATTAATATTTGGGACTTGCTGGAGTTCATATTTTCATACTCAGTCTCAAATTCCCTCATAATCCTCAAAGAGACATTTGCCTTTCTGGTTGGTACTGCCTTATCTGCAAAGAAATGCATGCCTACGTAATTACAAACATACAGAGAATCCCATTTTGTTATTAGTAAATTGAGGGCAGTGAAGAAGGGCTTGATTCAATCCGTATCGCCAAAGTTCAGCGCTATAGGATGATGAAAGACCATGTTCCTATCCGCTTTTTTTTCATGGTAAATGTTTGCCTGACAACTCACACTGAATTTAATTCTGCTGCTCTATCGATCGCTACACATATTCAATCTGAAACTGACATACTAGAAATCGTTGGATTGTCTCTAATAAATCTAACTAGTCAGAGTATCAAAGTTGATAACGTCATCGTGGAAAGTTTTTAATGTCATTGTGGATAAGAAACTTCAGTTGGCTGGAGTGATGTTGATGGGTAGCAAGGCAAAGTAAATGTCAATCAGAAATGACCTTTACATTTCGACACGGATTGAATCGAGCCCTAAGTTTAATGGGTCTACCATTGGTGCAAAAGGTCTCGTCCTTCTATATCAAGTTAAAACCACACATGTATGGGTTCATGATAGCATCAATCATTCATGATGAAACATGAGTGAATTAGTTCATGCAGAGGTGACATTCAGCTTTACTTGTTAAACAACATTGACCAATATATTTTTTACTAGTCATGTCGAGGCTAAGGAATTATAATGAAAAGGAAAACTCACCAAAGGAAACTGTGATGACATTACTTCCATAAATACACAAATCTCCAAAGGTGGAGTCAGAGCAATGGCACTGACATAAGCCAAGAGTGTCATTGAAAGAACAAGGAGCACCATGACACTGACAGTCCTCTTCATTACACTGATGAGTTGTAGATATTGTTGTGAATGTCGTAAGGATAACATTTGAGGTTGAACTGTGAGCTGGTGTTGACTGACTGTCTGCCTGTGTATGCACAATTGTGGTCACTGTCTCGCTTTGCGTTGACGGTCTCCTTTCTGTGGTCGAACCTGGAATCATTGTCATAGGTGTGGTAAATCCAGATGAGGAAGTGGTATCTAAAGTGGAGGTGGAAAATGCTGATTCACTTGTCTTTTTCAAGTGTCTAGTTGTGAATGATGTGGAAAGACCAAATCCAGTGGTTGCCACAGTGGAAGAAATGTCAACAGTGGTTTGTGACATTCCTGAAGTTGACAATTTGTTGGTGGTTGGACTGGTGTCTTCAGTTGTTTGAGACTCCATTGAGGTAGGGATTGATGTGCTTTGGGTTTGATTTACAGTTATGTCTTGTCCTGTAATAACAGGGTAGGATGTTATATGTGTAGTGGAGGGGGTCGGCAATGATTCAGTTGTTGTCGGAGAGTTTGTAATTGTGAATGGTGTCGACACACTACTTTCTGGGGTTGAGACCATATCTGTAATTTCCATTGAAGTTTGCCTTGTACTTGTGGACCCAATGTTTTCACTTGTCATCTCTGTTGAAGATATTTCCAAAGTTGATTGTGACAAACTTGATGTTGACAATCTATTGTTGGTTGGACTCGTATGTCGAGTCCTGTGAGACTCCATTGAGGTGGGTATTGGTGTGTTTTGGGTTTGCGTTGCAGTTCCGTCTTCTGTTGTAATAAGAGGTTGGAAGGTTGTGTCTGTAGTGAAGGAGGACGTCACTGATTCCATTGTCTTTGTGGAATTTGTAGTTGTGAATGGTGTGGAAAGATTTCCTTCTGCAGTTGAGACCACAGCTGTACTATCCATTGAAGGATGGCTTGTGGAACCATGTTCTTTAGTAGACATCTCAATTGAAGACATTTCTGAAGTGGATTGTGACATTCCTGAAGTTGACAATTTGTTGGTGGTTGGACTGGTGTCTTCAGTTGTTTGAGACTCCATTGAGGTCAGGATTGATGTGCTTTGGGTTTTATTTACAGTTATGTCTTGGCCTGTAATAACAGTGTAGGATGTTATATGTGTAGTGGAGGGGGTCGGCAATGATTCAGTTGTTGTCGGAGAGTTTGTAATTGTGAATGGTGTCGACACACTACTTTCTGGGGTTGAGACCATATCTGTAATTTCCATTGAAGTTTGCCTTGTACTTGTGGACCCAATGTTTTCACTTGTCATCTCTGATGAAGATATTTCCAAAGGTGATTGTGACAAACTTGATGTTGACAATCTATTGTTGGTTGGACTCGTATGTTGAGTCCTTTGAGACTCCTTTGAGGTGGGGATTGGTGTGTTTTGGGTTTGCGTTGCAGTTCCGTTTTCTGTTGTAATAAGAGGTTGGAAGGTTGTGTCTGTAGTGGAGGAGGACGTCACTGATTCCATTGTCTTTGTGGAATTTGTAGTTGTGAATGGTGTGGAAAGATTTTCTTCTGCAGTTGAGACCAGAGCTGTACTTTCCATTGACGATTGGCTTGTTCTTGTTGACCTGTGTTCTCCAGTAGCCATTTCAGCAGAAGACATTTCCAAAGTGGATTGTGACATACCCGATGTTGACAATATGTTGGTGGTTGGACTGTTGTACTCAGTTGTTTGCGACTCCATTGGGGTTGTGATGGTTGTGCTTTGGGTTTGATTTACAGTTACGTCTTGTCCTGTAATAACAGTGTAGGATGTTATATGTGTAGTGGAGGGGGTCTGCAATGATTCAGTTGTTGTCGGAGAGTTTGTAATTGTGAATGGTGTCGACACACTACTTTCTGGGGTTGAGACCATATCTGTAATTTCCATTGAAGTTTGCCTTGTACTTGTGGACCCAATGTTTTCACTTGTCATCTCTGTTGAAGATATTTCCAAAGTTGATCGTGACAAACTTGATGTTGACAATCTATTGTTGGTTGGACTCGTATGTTGAGTCCTTTGAGACTCCATTGAGGTGGGGATTGGTGTGTTTTGGGTTTGCGTTGCAGTTCCGTTTTCTGTTGTAATAAGAGGTTGGAAGGTTGTGTCTGTAGTGGAGGAGGACGTCACTGATTCCATTGTCTTTGTGGAATTTGTAGTTGTGAATGGTGTGGAAAGATTTTCTTCTGCAGTTGAGACCACAGCTGTACTATCCATTGAAGGATGGCTTGTGGAACCATGTTCTTTAGTAGACATCTCAATTGAAGACATCTCCGAAGTGGATTGTGACATTCCTGATGTTGACAATATGTTGGTGGTTGGACTGTTGTACTCAGTTGTTTGCGACTCCATTGGGGTTGTGATGGTTGTGCTTTGGGTTTGATTTACAGTTACGTCTTGTCCTGTAATAACAGGGTAGGATGTTATATGTGTAGTGGAGGGGGTCTGCAATGATTCAGTTGTTGTCGGAGAGTTTGTAATTGTGAATGGTGTCGACACACTACTTTCTGGGGTTGAGACCATATCTGTAATTTCCATTGAAGTTTGCCTTGTACTTGTGGACCCAATGTTTTCACTTGTCATCTCTGTTGAAGATATTTCCAAAGTTGATCGTGACAAACTTGATGTTGACAATCTATTGTTGGTTGGACTCGTATGTTGAGTCCTTTGAGACTCCATTGAGGTGGGGATTGGTGTGTTTTGGGTTTGCGTTGCAGTTCCGTTTTCTGTTGTAATAAGAGGTTGGAAGGTTGTGTCTGTAGTGGAGGAGGACGTCACTGATTCCATTGTCTTTGTGGAATTTGTAGTTGTGAATGGTGTGGAAAGATTTTCTTCTGCAGTTGAGACCACAGCTGTACTATCCATTGAAGGATGGCTTGTGGAACCATGTTCTTTAGTAGACATCTCAATTGAAGACATCTCCGAAGTGGATTGTGACATTCCTGATGTTGACAATATGTTGGTGGTTGGACTGTTGTACTCAGTTGTTTGCGACTCCATTGGGGTTGTGATGGTTGTGCTTTGGGTTTGATTTACAGTTACGTCTTGTCCTGTAATAACAGGGTAGGATGTTATATGTGTAGTGGAGGGTGACTTCAATGATTCAGTTGTCTTGGGGGAGTTTGTAGTCGTGAATTGTGTAGAAATATGATCTTCTGCAGTTGAGACCACAGCTGTACTATCCATTGAAGGATGGCTTGTGGAACCATGTTCTTTAGTAGACATCTCAATTGAAGACATTTCTGAAGTGGATTGTGACATTCCTGAAGTTGACAATTTGTTGGTGGTTGGACTGGTGTCTTTAGTTGTTTGAGACTCCATTGAGGTAGGGATAGATGTGCTTTGGGTTTGATTTACAGTTATGTCTTGTCCTGTAATAATAGGTGAGGATGTTATATGTGTAGTGGAGGGGGTCTGCAATGATTCAGTTGTTGTCGGAGAGTTTGTAATTGTGAATGGTGTCGACACACTACTTTCTGGGGTTGAGACCATATCTGTAATTTCCATTGAAGTTTGCCTTGTACTTGTGGACCCAATGTTTTCACTTGTCATCTCTGATGAAGATATTTCCAAAGTTGATTGTGATAAACTTGATGTTGACAATCTATTGTTGGTTGGACTCGTATGTTGAGTCCTTTGAGACTCCTTTGAGGTGGGGATTGGTGTGTTTTGGGTTTGCGTTGCAGTTCCGTTTTCTGTTGTAATAAGAGGTTGGAAGGTTGTGTCTGTACTGGAGGAGGACGTCACTGATTCCATTGTCTTTGTGGAATTTGTAGTTGTGAATGGTGTGGAAAGATTTTCTTCTGCAGTTGAGACCAGAGCTGTACTTTCCATTGACGATTGGCTTGTTCTTGTTGACCTGTGTTCTCCAGTAGCCATTTCAGCAGAAGACATTTCCAAAGTGGATTGTGACATACCCGATGTTGACAATATGTTGGTGGTTGGACTGTTGTACTCAGTTGTTTGCGACTCCATTGGGGTTGTGATGGTTGTGCTTTGGGTTTGATTTACAGTTACGTCTTGTCCTGTAATAACAGTGTAGGATGTTATATGTGTAGTGGAGGGTGACTCCAATGATTCAGTTGTTGTCGGAGAGTTTGTAATTGTGAATGATGTCGACACACTACTTTCTGGGGTTGAGACCATATCTGTAATTTCCATTGAAGTTTGCCTTGTACTTGTGGACCCAATGTTTTCACTTGTCATCTCTGTTGAAGATATTTCCAAAGTTGATTGTGATAAACTTGATGTTGACAATCTATTGTTGGTTGGACTCGTATGTTGAGTCCTTTGAGACTCCTTTGAGGTGGGGATTGGTGTGTTTTGGGTTTGCGTTGCAGTTCCGTCTTCTGTTGTAATAAGAGGTTGGAAGGTTGTGTCTGTAGTGAAGGAGGACGTCACTGATTCCATTGTCTTTGTGGAATTTGTAGTTGTGAATGGTGTGGAAAGATTTCCTTCTGCAGTTGAGACCACAGCTGTACTATCCATTGAAGGATGGCTTGTGGAACCATGTTCTTTAGTAGACATCTCAATTGAAGACATTTCTGAAGTGGATTGTGACATTCCTGAAGTTGACAATTTGTTGGTGGTTGGACTGGTGTCTTTAGTTGTTTGAGACTCCATTGAGGTAGGGATAGATGTGCTTTGGGTTTGATTTACAGTTATGTCTTGTCCTGTAATAATAGGTGAGGATGTTATATGTGTAGTGGAGGGGGTCTGCAATGATTCAGTTGTTGTCGGAGAGTTTGTAATTGTGAATGGTGTCGACACACTACTTTCTGGGGTTGAGACCATATCTGTAATTTCCATTGAAGTTTGCCTTGTACTTGTGGACCCAATGTTTTCACTTGTCATCTCTGATGAAGATATTTCCAAAGTTGATTGTGATAAACTTGATGTTGACAATCTATTGTTGGTTGGACTCGTATGTTGAGTCCTTTGAGACTCCTTTGAGGTGGGGATTGGTGTGTTTTGGGTTTGCGTTGCAGTTCCGTTTTCTGTTGTAATAAGAGGTTGGAAGGTTGTGTCTGTAGTGGAGGAGGACGTCACTGATTCCATTGTCTTTGTGGAATTTGTAGTTGTGAATGGTGTGGAAAGATTTTCTTCTGCAGTTGAGACCAGAGCTGTACTTTCCATTGACGATTGGCTTGTTCTTGTTGACCTGTGTTCTCCAGTAGCCATTTCAGCAGAAGACATTTCCAAAGTGGATTGTGACATACCCGATGTTGACAATATGTTGGTGGTTGGACTGTTGTACTCAGTTGTTTGCGACTCCATTGGGGTTGTGATGGTTGTGCTTTGGGTTTGATTTACAGTTACGTCTTGTCCTGTAATAACAGTGTAGGATGTTATATGTGTAGTGGAGGGGGTCTGCAATGATTCAGTTGTTGTCGGAGAGTTTGTAATTGTGAATGGTGTCGACACACTACTTTCTGGGGTTGAGACCATATCTGTAATTTCCATTGAAGTTTGCCTTGTACTTGTGGACCCAATGTTTTCACTTGTCATCTCTGTTGAAGATATTTCCAAAGTTGATCGTGACAAACTTGATGTTGACAATCTATTGTTGGTTGGACTCGTATGTTGAGTCCTTTGAGACTCCATTGAGGTGGGGATTGGTGTGTTTTGGGTTTGCGTTGCAGTTCCGTTTTCTGTTGTAATAAGAGGTTGGAAGGTTGTGTCTGTAGTGGAGGAGGACGTCACTGATTCCATTGTCTTTGTGGAATTTGTAGTTGTGAATGGTGTGGAAAGATTTTCTTCTGCAGTTGAGACCACAGCTGTACTATCCATTGAAGGATGGCTTGTGGAACCATGTTCTTTAGTAGACATCTCAATTGAAGACATCTCCGAAGTGGATTGTGACATTCCTGATGTTGACAATATGTTGGTGGTTGGACTGTTGTACTCAGTTGTTTGCGACTCCATTGAGGTAGGGATAGATGTGCTTTGGGTTTGATTTACAGTTATGTCTTGTCCTGTAATAATAGGTGAGGATGTTATATGTGTAGTGGAGGGGGTCTGCAATGATTCAGTTGTTGTCGGAGAGTTTGTAATTGTGAATGGTGTCGACACACTACTTTCTGGGGTTGAGACCATATCTGTAATTTCCATTGAAGTTTGCCTTGTACTTGTGGACCCAATGTTTTCACTTGTCATCTCTGATGAAGATATTTCCAAAGTTGATTGTGATAAACTTGATGTTGACAATCTATTGTTGGTTGGACTCGTATGTTGAGTCCTTTGAGACTCCTTTGAGGTGGGGATTGGTGTGTTTTGGGTTTGCGTTGCAGTTCCGTTTTCTGTTGTAATAAGAGGTTGGAAGGTTGTGTCTGTAGTGGAGGAGGACGTCACTGATTCCATTGTCTTTGTGGAATTTGTAGTTGTGAATGGTGTGGAAAGATTTTCTTCTGCAGTTGAGACCACAGCTGTACTTTCCATTGAAGGATGGCTTGTGGAACCATGTTCTTTAGTAGACATCTCAATTGAAGACATTTCCGAAGTGGATTGTGACATTCCTGAAGTTGACAATTTGTTGGTGGTTGGACTGGTGTCTTCAGTTGTTTGAGACTCCATTGAGGTAGGGATAGATGTGCCTTGGGTTTGATTTACAGTTACGTCTTGTCCTGTAATAACAGTGTAGGATGTTATATGTGTAGTGGAGGGTGACTCCAATGATTCAGTTGTTGTCGGAGAGTTTGTAATTGTGAATGATGTCGACACACTACTTTCTGGGGTTGAGACCATATCTGTAATTTCCATTGAAGTTTGCCTTGTACTTGTGGACCCAATGTTTTCACTTGTCATCTCTGTTGAAGATATTTCCAAAGTTGATTGTGATAAACTTGATGTTGACAATCTATTGTTGGTTGGACTCGTATGTTGAGTCCTTTGAGACTCCTTTGAGGTGGGGATTGGTGTGTTTTGGGTTTGCGTTGCAGTTCCGTCTTCTGTTGTAATAAGAGGTTGGAAGGTTGTGTCTGTAGTGAAGGAGGACGTCACTGATTCCATTGTCTTTGTGGAATTTGTAGTTGTGAATGGTGTGGAAAGATTTCCTTCTGCAGTTGAGACCACAGCTGTACTATCCATTGAAGGATGGCTTGTGGAACCATGTTCTTTAGTAGACATCTCAATTGAAGACATTTCTGAAGTGGATTGTGACATTCCTGAAGTTGACAATTTGTTGGTGGTTGGACTGGTGTCTTTAGTTGTTTGAGACTCCATTGAGGTAGGGATAGATGTGCTTTGGGTTTGATTTACAGTTATGTCTTGTCCTGTAATAATAGGTGAGGATGTTATATGTGTAGTGGAGGGGGTCTGCAATGATTCAGTTGTTGTCGGAGAGTTTGTAATTGTGAATGGTGTCGACACACTACTTTCTGGGGTTGAGACCATATCTGTAATTTCCATTGAAGTTTGCCTTGTACTTGTGGACCCAATGTTTTCACTTGTCATCTCTGATGAAGATATTTCCAAAGTTGATTGTGATAAACTTGATGTTGACAATCTATTGTTGGTTGGACTCGTATGTTGAGTCCTTTGAGACTCCTTTGAGGTGGGGATTGGTGTGTTTTGGGTTTGCGTTGCAGTTCCGTTTTCTGTTGTAATAAGAGGTTGGAAGGTTGTGTCTGTAGTGGAGGAGGACGTCACTGATTCCATTGTCTTTGTGGAATTTGTAGTTGTGAATGGTGTGGAAAGATTTTCTTCTGCAGTTGAGACCAGAGCTGTACTTTCCATTGACGATTGGCTTGTTCTTGTTGACCTGTGTTCTCCAGTAGCCATTTCAGCAGAAGACATTTCCAAAGTGGATTGTGACATACCCGATGTTGACAATATGTTGGTGGTTGGACTGTTGTACTCAGTTGTTTGCGACTCCATTGGGGTTGTGATGGTTGTGCTTTGGGTTTGATTTACAGTTACGTCTTGTCCTGTAATAACAGTGTAGGATGTTATATGTGTAGTGGAGGGTGACTCCAATGATTCAGTTGTTGTCGGAGAGTTTGTAATTGTGAATGATGTCGACACACTACTTTCTGGGGTTGAGACCATATCTGTAATTTCCATTGAAGTTTGCCTTGTACTTGTGGACCCAATGTTTTCACTTGTCATCTCTGTTGAAGATATTTCCAAAGTTGATTGTGATAAACTTGATGTTGACAATCTATTGTTGGTTGGACTCGTATGTTGAGTCCTTTGAGACTCCTTTGAGGTGGGGATTGGTGTGTTTTGGGTTTGCGTTGCAGTTCCGTCTTCTGTTGTAATAAGAGGTTGGAAGGTTGTGTCTGTAGTGAAGGAGGACGTCACTGATTCCATTGTCTTTGTGGAATTTGTAGTTGTGAATGGTGTGGAAAGATTTCCTTCTGCAGTTGAGACCACAGCTGTACTATCCATTGAAGGATGGCTTGTGGAACCATGTTCTTTAGTAGACATCTCAATTGAAGACATTTCTGAAGTGGATTGTGACATTCCTGAAGTTGACAATTTGTTGGTGGTTGGACTGGTGTCTTTAGTTGTTTGAGACTCCATTGAGGTAGGGATAGATGTGCTTTGGGTTTGATTTACAGTTATGTCTTGTCCTGTAATAATAGGTGAGGATGTTATATGTGTAGTGGAGGGGGTCTGCAATGATTCAGTTGTTGTCGGAGAGTTTGTAATTGTGAATGGTGTCGACACACTACTTTCTGGGGTTGAGACCATATCTGTAATTTCCATTGAAGTTTGCCTTGTACTTGTGGACCCAATGTTTTCACTTGTCATCTCTGATGAAGATATTTCCAAAGTTGATTGTGATAAACTTGATGTTGACAATCTATTGTTGGTTGGACTCGTATGTTGAGTCCTTTGAGACTCCTTTGAGGTGGGGATTGGTGTGTTTTGGGTTTGCGTTGCAGTTCCGTTTTCTGTTGTAATAAGAGGTTGGAAGGTTGTGTCTGTAGTGGAGGAGGACGTCACTGATTCCATTGTCTTTGTGGAATTTGTAGTTGTGAATGGTGTGGAAAGATTTTCTTCTGCAGTTGAGACCAGAGCTGTACTTTCCATTGACGATTGGCTTGTTCTTGTTGACCTGTGTTCTCCAGTAGCCATTTCAGCAGAAGACATTTCCAAAGTGGATTGTGACATACCCGATGTTGACAATATGTTGGTGGTTGGACTGTTGTACTCAGTTGTTTGCGACTCCATTGGGGTTGTGATGGTTGTGCTTTGGGTTCGATTTACAGTTACGTCTTGTCCTGTAATAACAGTGTAGGATGTTATATGTGTAGTGGAGGGTGACTCCAATGATTCAGTTGTTGTCGGAGAGTTTGTAATTGTGAATGATGTCGACACACTACTTTCTGGGGTTGAGACCATATCTGTAATTTCCATTGAAGTTTGCCTTGTACTTGTGGACCCAATGTTTTCACTTGTCATCTCTGTTGAAGATATTTCCAAAGTTGATTGTGATAAACTTGATGTTGACAATCTATTGTTGGTTGGACTCGTATGTTGAGTCCTTTGAGACTCCTTTGAGGTGGGGATTGGTGTGTTTTGGGTTTGCGTTGCAGTTCCGTCTTCTGTTGTAATAAGAGGTTGGAAGGTTGTGTCTGTAGTGAAGGAGGACGTCACTGATTCCATTGTCTTTGTGGAATTTGTAGTTGTGAATGGTGTGGAAAGATTTCCTTCTGCAGTTGAGACCACAGCTGTACTTTCCATTGAAGGATGGCTTGTGGAACCATGTTCTTTAGTAGACATCTCAATTGAAGACATTTCCGAAGTGGATTGTGACATTCCTGAAGTTGACAATTTGTTGGTGGTTGGACTGGTGTCTTCAGTTGTTTGAGACTCCATTGAGGTAGGGATAGATGTGCCTTGGGTTTGATTTACAGTTACATCTTGTCCTGTAATAACAGGGTAGGATGTTATATGTGTAGTGGAGGGTGACTTCAATGATTCAGTTGTCTTGGGGGAGTTTGTAGTCGTGAATTGTGTAGAAATATGATCTTCTGCAGTTGAGACCACAGCTGTACTATCCATTGAAGGATGGCTTGTGGAACCATGTTCTTTAGTAGACATCTCAATTGAAGACATTTCTGAAGTGGATTGTGACATTCCTGAAGTTGACAATTTGTTGGTGGTTGGACTGGTGTCTTTAGTTGTTTGAGACTCCATTGAGGTAGGGATAGATGTGCTTTGGGTTTGATTTACAGTTATGTCTTGTCCTGTAATAACAGTGTAGGATGTTATATGTGTAGTGGAGGGTGACTCCAATGATTCAGTTGTTGTCGGAGAGTTTGTAATTGTGAATGATGTCGACACACTACTTTCTGGGGTTGAGACCATATCTGTAATTTCCATTGAAGTTTGCCTTGTACTTGTGGACCCAATGTTTTCACTTGTCATCTCTGTTGAAGATATTTCCAAAGTTGATTGTGATAAACTTGATGTTGACAATCTATTGTTGGTTGGACTCGTATGTTGAGTCCTTTGAGACTCCTTTGAGGTGGGGATTGGTGTGTTTTGGGTTTGCGTTGCAGTTCCGTCTTCTGTTGTAATAAGAGGTTGGAAGGTTGTGTCTGTAGTGAAGGAGGACGTCACTGATTCCATTGTCTTTGTGGAATTTGTAGTTGTGAATGGTGTGGAAAGATTTCCTTCTGCAGTTGAGACCACAGCTGTACTATCCATTGAAGGATGGCTTGTGGAACCATGTTCTTTAGTAGACATCTCAATTGAAGACATTTCTGAAGTGGATTGTGACATTCCTGAAGTTGACAATTTGTTGGTGGTTGGACTGGTGTCTTTAGTTGTTTGAGACTCCATTGAGGTAGGGATAGATGTGCTTTGGGTTTGATTTACAGTTATGTCTTGTCCTGTAATAATAGGTGAGGATGTTATATGTGTAGTGGAGGGGGTCTGCAATGATTCAGTTGTTGTCGGAGAGTTTGTAATTGTGAATGGTGTCGACACACTACTTTCTGGGGTTGAGACCATATCTGTAATTTCCATTGAAGTTTGCCTTGTACTTGTGGACCCAATGTTTTCACTTGTCATCTCTGATGAAGATATTTCCAAAGTTGATTGTGATAAACTTGATGTTGACAATCTATTGTTGGTTGGACTCGTATGTTGAGTCCTTTGAGACTCCTTTGAGGTGGGGATTGGTGTGTTTTGGGTTTGCGTTGCAGTTCCGTTTTCTGTTGTAATAAGAGGTTGGAAGGTTGTGTCTGTAGTGGAGGAGGACGTCACTGATTCCATTGTCTTTGCGGAATTTGTAGTTGTGAATGGTGTGGAAAGATTTTCTTCTGCAGTTGAGACCAGAGCTGTACTTTCCATTGAAGGATGGCTTGTGGAACCATGTTCTTTAGTAGACATCTCAATTGAAGACATTTCCGAAGTGGATTGTGACATTCCTGAAGTTGACAATTTGTTGGTGGTTGGACTGGTGTCTTCAGTTGTTTGAGACTCCATTGAGGTAGGGATAGATGTGCCTTGGGTTTGATTTACAGTTACATCTTGTCCTGTAATAACAGGGTAGGATGTTATATGTGTAGTGGAGGGTGACTTCAATGATTCAGTTGTCTTGGGGGAGTTTGTAGTCGTGAATTGTGTAGAAATATGATCTTCTGCAGTTGAGACCACAGCTGTACTATCCATTGAAGGATGGCTTGTGGAACCATGTTCTTTAGTAGACATCTCAATTGAAGACATTTCTGAAGTGGATTGTGACATTCCTGAAGTTGACAATTTGTTGGTGGTTGGACTGGTGTCTTTAGTTGTTTGAGACTCCATTGAGGTAGGGATAGATGTGCTTTGGGTTTGATTTACAGTTATGTCTTGTCCTGTAATAATAGGTGAGGATGTTATATGTGTAGTGGAGGGGGTCTGCAATGATTCAGTTGTTGTCGGAGAGTTTGTAATTGTGAATGGTGTCGACACACTACTTTCTGGGGTTGAGACCATATCTGTAATTTCCATTGAAGTTTGCCTTGTACTTGTGGACCCAATGTTTTCACTTGTCATCTCTGATGAAGATATTTCCAAAGTTGATTGTGATAAACTTGATGTTGACAATCTATTGTTGGTTGGACTCGTATGTTGAGTCCTTTGAGACTCCTTTGAGGTGGGGATTGGTGTGTTTTGGGTTTGCGTTGCAGTTCCGTTTTCTGTTGTAATAAGAGGTTGGAAGGTTGTGTCTGTAGTGGAGGAGGACGTCACTGATTCCATTGTCTTTGTGGAATTTGTAGTTGTGAATGGTGTGGAAAGATTTTCTTCTGCAGTTGAGACCAGAGCTGTACTTTCCATTGACGATTGGCTTGTTCTTGTTGACCTGTGTTCTCCAGTAGCCATTTCAGCAGAAGACATTTCCAAAGTGGATTGTGACATACCCGATGTTGACAATATGTTGGTGGTTGGACTGTTGTACTCAGTTGTTTGCGACTCCATTGGGTTTGTGATGGTTGTGCTTTGGGTTTGATTTACAGTTACGTCTTGTCCTGTAATAACAGTGTAGGATGTTATATGTGTAGTGGAGGGTGACTTCAATGATTCAGTTGTTGTCGGAGAGTTTGTAATTGTGAATGATGTCGACACACTACTTTCTGGGGTTGAGACCATATCTGTAATTTCCATTGAAGTTTGCCTTGTACTTGTGGACCCAATGTTTTCACTTGTCATCTCTGTTGAAGATATTTCCAAAGTTGATCGTGACAAACTTGATGTTGACAATCTATTGTTGGTTGGACTCGTATGTTGAGTCCTTTGAGACTCCATTGAGGTGGGGATTGGTGTGTTTTGGGTTTGCGTTGCAGTTCCGTTTTCTGTTGTAATAAGAGGTTGGAAGGTTGTGTCTGTAGTGGAGGAGGACGTCACTGATTCCATTGTCTTTGTGGAATTTGTAGTTGTGAATGGTGTGGAAAGATTTTCTTCTGCAGTTGAGACCACAGCTGTACTATCCATTGAAGGATGGCTTGTGGAACCATGTTCTTTAGTAGACATCTCAATTGAAGACATCTCCGAAGTGGATTGTGACATTCCTGATGTTGACAATATGTTGGTGGTTGGACTGTTGTACTCAGTTGTTTGCGACTCCATTGGAGTTGTGATGGTTGTGCTTTGGGTTTGATTTACAGTTACGTCTTGTCCTGTAATAACAGGGTAGGATGTTATATGTGTAGTGGAGGGTGACTTCAATGATTCAGTTGTCTTGGGGGAGTTTGTAGTCGTGAATTGTGTAGAAATATGATCTTCTGCAGTTGAGACCACAGCTGTACTATCCATTGAAGGATGGCTTGTGGAACCATGTTCTTTAGTAGACATCTCAATTGAAGACATTTCTGAAGTGGATTGTGACATTCCTGAAGTTGACAATTTGTTGGTGGTTGGACTGGTGTCTTTAGTTGTTTGAGACTCCATTGAGGTAGGGATAGATGTGCTTTGGGTTTGATTTACAGTTATGTCTTGTCCTGTAATAATAGGTGAGGATGTTATATGTGTAGTGGAGGGGGTCTGCAATGATTCAGTTGTTGTCGGAGAGTTTGTAATTGTGAATGGTGTCGACACACTACTTTCTGGGGTTGAGACCATATCTGTAATTTCCATTGAAGTTTGCCTTGTACTTGTGGACCCAATGTTTTCACTTGTCATCTCTGATGAAGATATTTCCAAAGTTGATTGTGATAAACTTGATGTTGACAATCTATTGTTGGTTGGACTCGTATGTTGAGTCCTTTGAGACTCCTTTGAGGTGGGGATTGGTGTGTTTTGGGTTTGCGTTGCAGTTCCGTTTTCTGTTGTAATAAGAGGTTGGAAGGTTGTGTCTGTAGTGGAGGAGGACGTCACTGATTCCATTGTCTTTGTGGAATTTGTAGTTGTGAATGGTGTGGAAAGATTTTCTTCTGCAGTTGAGACCAGAGCTGTACTTTCCATTGACGATTGGCTTGTTCTTGTTGACCTGTGTTCTCCAGTAGCCATTTCAGCAGAAGACATTTCCAAAGTGGATTGTGACATACCCGATGTTGACAATATGTTGGTGGTTGGACTGTTGTACTCAGTTGTTTGCGACTCCATTGGGTTTGTGATGGTTGTGCTTTGGGTTTGATTTACAGTTACGTCTTGTCCTGTAATAACAGTGTAGGATGTTATATGTGTAGTGGAGGGTGACTTCAATGATTCAGTTGTTGTCGGAGAGTTTGTAATTGTGAATGATGTCGACACACTACTTTCTGGGGTTGAGACCATATCTGTAATTTCCATTGAAGTTTGCCTTGTACTTGTGGACCCAATGTTTTCACTTGTCATCTCTGTTGAAGATATTTCCAAAGTTGATCGTGACAAACTTGATGTTGACAATCTATTGTTGGTTGGACTCGTATGTTGAGTCCTTTGAGACTCCATTGAGGTGGGGATTGGTGTGTTTTGGGTTTGCGTTGCAGTTCCGTTTTCTGTTGTAATAAGAGGTTGGAAGGTTGTGTCTGTAGTGGAGGAGGACGTCACTGATTCCATTGTCTTTGTGGAATTTGTAGTTGTGAATGGTGTGGAAAGATTTTCTTCTGCAGTTGAGACCACAGCTGTACTATCCATTGAAGGATGGCTTGTGGAACCATGTTCTTTAGTAGACATCTCAATTGAAGACATCTCCGAAGTGGATTGTGACATTCCTGATGTTGACAATATGTTGGTGGTTGGACTGTTGTACTCAGTTGTTTGCGACTCCATTGGAGTTGTGATGGTTGTGCTTTGGGTTTGATTTACAGTTACGTCTTGTCCTGTAATAACAGGGTAGGATGTTATATGTGTAGTGGAGGGTGACTTCAATGATTCAGTTGTCTTGGGGGAGTTTGTAGTCGTGAATTGTGTAGAAATATGATCTTCTGCAGTTGAGACCACAGCTGTACTATCCATTGAAGGATGGCTTGTGGAACCATGTTCTTTAGTAGACATCTCAATTGAAGACATTTCTGAAGTGGATTGTGACATTCCTGAAGTTGACAATTTGTTGGTGGTTGGACTGGTGTCTTTAGTTGTTTGAGACTCCATTGAGGTAGGGATAGATGTGCTTTGGGTTTGATTTACAGTTATGTCTTGTCCTGTAATAATAGGTGAGGATGTTATATGTGTAGTGGAGGGGGTCTGCAATGATTCAGTTGTTGTCGGAGAGTTTGTAATTGTGAATGGTGTCGACACACTACTTTCTGGGGTTGAGACCATATCTGTAATTTCCATTGAAGTTTGCCTTGTACTTGTGGACCCAATGTTTTCACTTGTCATCTCTGATGAAGATATTTCCAAAGTTGATTGTGATAAACTTGATGTTGACAATCTATTGTTGGTTGGACTCGTATGTTGAGTCCTTTGAGACTCCTTTGAGGTGGGGATTGGTGTGTTTTGGGTTTGCGTTGCAGTTCCGTTTTCTGTTGTAATAAGAGGTTGGAAGGTTGTGTCTGTAGTGGAGGAGGACGTCACTGATTCCATTGTCTTTGTGGAATTTGTAGTTGTGAATGGTGTGGAAAGATTTTCTTCTGCAGTTGAGACCAGAGCTGTACTTTCCATTGACGATTGGCTTGTTCTTGTTGACCTGTGTTCTCCAGTAGCCATTTCAGCAGAAGACATTTCCAAAGTGGATTGTGACATACCCGATGTTGACAATATGTTGGTGGTTGGACTGTTGTACTCAGTTGTTTGCGACTCCATTGGGGTTGTGATGGTTGTGCTTTGGGTTTGATTTACAGTTATGTCTTGTCCTGTAATAACAGTGTAGGATGTTATATGTGTAGTGGAGGGTGACTTCAATGATTCAGTTGTTGTCGGAGAGTTTGTAATTGTGAATGATGTCGACACACTACTTTCTGGGGTTGAGACCATATCTGTAATTTCCATTGAAGTTTGCCTTGTACTTGTGGACCCAATGTTTTCACTTGTCATCTCTGTTGAAGATATTTCCAAAGTTGATCGTGACAAACTTGATGTTGACAATCTATTGTTGGTTGGACTCGTATGTTGAGTCCTTTGAGACTCCATTGAGGTGGGGATTGGTGTGTTTTGGGTTTGCGTTGCAGTTCCGTTTTCTGTTGTAATAAGAGGTTGGAAGGTTGTGTCTGTAGTGGAGGAGGACGTCACTGATTCCATTGTCTTTGTGGAATTTGTAGTTGTGAATGGTGTGGAAAGATTTTCTTCTGCAGTTGAGACCACAGCTGTACTATCCATTGAAGGATGGCTTGTGGAACCATGTTCTTTAGTAGACATCTCAATTGAAGACATCTCCGAAGTGGATTGTGACATTCCTGATGTTGACAATATGTTGGTGGTTGGACTGTTGTACTCAGTTGTTTGCGACTCCATTGGGGTTGTGATGGTTGTGCTTTGGGTTTGATTTACAGTTACGTCTTGTCCTGTAATAACAGGGTAGGATGTTATATGTGTAGTGGAGGGTGACTTCAATGATTCAGTTGTCTTGGGGGAGTTTGTAGTCGTGAATTGTGTAGAAATATGATCTTCTGCAGTTGAGACCACAGCTGTACTATCCATTGAAGGATGGCTTGTGGAACCATGTTCTTTAGTAGACATCTCAATTGAAGACATTTCTGAAGTGGATTGTGACATTCCTGAAGTTGACAATTTGTTGGTGGTTGGACTGGTGTCTTTAGTTGTTTGAGACTCCATTGAGGTAGGGATAGATGTGCTTTGGGTTTGATTTACAGTTATGTCTTGTCCTGTAATAATAGGTGAGGATGTTATATGTGTAGTGGAGGGGGTCTGCAATGATTCAGTTGTTGTCGGAGAGTTTGTAATTGTGAATGGTGTCGACACACTACTTTCTGGGGTTGAGACCATATCTGTAATTTCCATTGAAGTTTGCCTTGTACTTGTGGACCCAATGTTTTCACTTGTCATCTCTGATGAAGATATTTCCAAAGTTGATTGTGATAAACTTGATGTTGACAATCTATTGTTGGTTGGACTCGTATGTTGAGTCCTTTGAGACTCCTTTGAGGTGGGGATTGGTGTGTTTTGGGTTTGCGTTGCAGTTCCGTTTTCTGTTGTAATAAGAGGTTGGAAGGTTGTGTCTGTAGTGGAGGAGGACGTCACTGATTCCATTGTCTTTGTGGAATTTGTAGTTGTGAATGGTGTGGAAAGATTTTCTTCTGCAGTTGAGACCAGAGCTGTACTTTCCATTGATGATTGGCTTGTTCTTGTTGACCTGTGTTCTCCAGTAGCCATTTCAGCAGAAGACATTTCCAAAGTGGATTGTGACATACCCGATGTTGACAATATGTTGGTGGTTGGACTGTTGTACTCAGTTGTTTGCGACTCCATTGGGGTTGTGATGGTTGTGCTTTGGGTTTGATTTACAGTTACGTCTTGTCCTGTAATAACAGTGTAGGATGTTATATGTGTAGTGGAGGGTGACTTCAATGATTCAGTTGTTGTCGGAGAGTTTGTAATTGTGAATGATGTCGACACACTACTTTCTGGGGTTGAGACCATATCTGTAATTTCCATTGAAGTTTGCCTTGTACTTGTGGACCCAATGTTTTCACTTGTCATCTCTGTTGAAGATATTTCCAAAGTTGATCGTGACAAACTTGATGTTGACAATCTATTGTTGGTTGGACTCGTATGTTGAGTCCTTTGAGACTCCATTGAGGTGGGGATTGGTGTGTTTTGGGTTTGCGTTGCAGTTCCGTTTTCTGTTGTAATAAGAGGTTGGAAGGTTGTGTCTGTAGTGGAGGAGGACGTCACTGATTCCATTGTCTTTGTGGAATTTGTAGTTGTGAATGGTGTGGAAAGATTTTCTTCTGCAATTGAGACCACAGCTGTACTATCCATTGAAGGATGGCTTGTGGAACCATGTTCTTTAGTAGACATCTCAATTGAAGACATCTCCGAAGTGGATTGTGACATTCCTGAAGTTGACAATTTGTTGGTGGTTGGACTGGTGTCTTCAGTTGTTTGAGACTCCATTGAGGTAGGGATTGATGTGCTTTGGGTTTGATTTACAGTTACATCTTGTCCTGTAATAACAGGGTAGGATGTTATATGTGTAGTGGAGGGTGACTTCAATGATTCAGTTGTCTTGGGGGAGTTTGTAGTCTTGAATTGTGTAGAAATATGATCTTCTGCAGTTGAGACCACAGCTGTACTATCCATTGAAGGATGGCTTGTGGAACCATGTTCTTTAGTAGACATCTCAATTGAAGACATTTCTGAAGTGGATTGTGACATTCCTGAAGTTGACAATTTGTTGGTGGTTGGACTGGTGTCTTTAGTTGTTTGAGACTCCATTGAGGTAGGGATAGATGTGCTTTGGGTTTGATTTACAGTTATGTCTTGTCCTGTAATAATAGGTGAGGATGTTATATGTGTAGTGGAGGGGGTCTGCAATGATTCAGTTGTTGTCGGAGAGTTTGTAATTGTGAATGGTGTCGACACACTACTTTCTGGGGTTGAGACCATATCTGTAATTTCCATTGAAGTTTGCCTTGTACTTGTGGACCCAATGTTTTCACTTGTCATCTCTGTTGAAGATATTTCCAAAGTTGATTGTGACAAACTTGATGTTGACAATCTATTGTTGGTTGGACTCGTATGTTGAGTCCTTTGAGACTCCATTGAAGTGGGGATTGGTGTGTTTTGGGTTTGCGTTTCAGTTCCGTTTTCTGTTGTAATAAGAGGTTGGAAGGTTGTGTCTGTAGTGGAGGAGGACGTCACTGATTCCATTGTCTTTGTGGAATTTGTAGTTGTGAATGGTGTGGAAAGATGTTCTTCTGCAGTTGAGACCAGAGCTGTACTTTCCATTGATGATTGGCTTGTTCTTGTTGACCTGTGTTCTCCAGTAGCCATTTCAGCAGAAGACATTTCCAAAGTGGATTGTGACATACCCGATGTTGACAATATGTTGGTGGTTGGACTGTTGTACTCAGTTGTTTGCGACTCCATTGGGGTTGTGATGGTTGTGCTTTGGGTTTGATTTACAGTTACGTCTTGTCCTGTAATAACAGTGTAGGATGTTATATGTGTAGTGGAGGGTGACTTCAATGATTCAGTTGTTGTCGGAGAGTTTGTAATTGTGAATGGTGTCGACACACTACTTTCTGGGGTTGAGACCATATCTGTAATTTCCATTGAAGTTTGCCTTGTACTTGTGGACCCAATGTTTTCACTTGTCATCTCTGTTGAAGATATTTCCAAAGTTGATTGTGACAAACTTGATGTTGACAATCTATTGTTGCTTGGACTCGTATGTTGAGTCCTTTGAGACTCCATTGAAGTGGGGATTGGTGTGTTTTGGGTTTGCGTTGCAGTTCCGTTTTCTGTTGTAATAAGAGGTTGGAAGGTTGTGTCTGTAGTGGAGGAGGACGTCACTGATTCCATTGTCTTTGTGGAATTTGTAGTTGTGAATGGTGTGGAAAGATTTTCTTCTGCAGTTGAGACCACAGCTGTACTATCCATTGAAGGATGGCTTGTGGAACCATGTTCTTTAGTAGACATCTCAAATGAAGACATCTCCGAAGTGGATTGTGACATTCCTGAAGTTGACAATTTGTTGGTGGTTGGACTGGTGTCTTCAGTTGTTTGAGACTCCATTGATGTGCTTTGGGTTTGATTTACAGTTACATCTTGTCCTGTAATAACAGGGTAGGATGTTATATGTGTAGTGGAGGAGGACGTCACTGATTCCATTTTCTTTGTAGAATTTGTAGTTGTGAATGATGTCGTTGAGACCACAGTTGTACTTTCTTTTGAAGGATGGCTTGTGGAACCATGTTCTTTTGCAGTCCTCTGAATTGAATATATTTTCAAAGTGGATTGTGACATAACTGATGTTGACAATATGTTGTTGGTTGAAGTCATGTGTTTAGTTGTTTGAAACTCCATCGAGTCAGGGACTGAAGTGCTTTGTGTTGATTTTGCAGTTATGACATCCTGACCAAGTTCAATGTTTTTTGATGTTAAAATTGTTTCTCGGCTGTTCAATGAAACCTTTGATTGTGTCACGTCGCTTGTGGGTGGCATTGTTGTTGACAAGAGGTCTCCAGTAGATGTGGAGTGTTTGACTTGGACTCTCCTTTCTGTCATTTCTCCACTTAGATCTTTTGAAGTGTGTTGAAGACTAGCGGTCATTCTAGACATGTTTGTTTCATTGGTTAATGTGGAGGTGATAAGGTTTGTTGTGGAGGTTGAAATTGTAAATGTTTTTGATGGCCGCTCCTCTGTTGTGGAAAACTCAGTGTTCTTTGTCTGTCCAGTTGTGTTTTTTGGATTTGTTTCTGTGGAACTCAGCTTTTTATTTGTAACTTCAGGTGGGGATGTTATGTCTATAGGGGAGGGGGGTTTCACTGATTCAGTTGTCTTTGTAGATTTTGTAGCTGTGAATGATGTTGCTAGGGACGCAGTTGTACTTTCCTCTGAAGATTGGCTTGATCTTGTGGAACCATGTTTAGTAGTTGTGTTCTTTGAAGAATTGTCCACCGTGGGTTGTCCAGACTCAATTGAGGTAGGAATTGGTGTGCTTTGGGTTTGTGTTGGAGTTACATCTTGTTGTGTAATAACAGTTGAGGATGTGATGCCTACAGTAGAGGGGGACGTTTCCAATTCATTTGTCACTTTCGATTCATTGGGGTTTGCAGTTGTTGAAGGATATTTCCAGTGGTTATACATTTTAGGTTGATTTGAGGTATTTTTTGAAAGGTTTATAGAACGAGATAATTCATTCCCAATGATTGTAAAATTATTTCTAGACTGTTTCATTCCATTTTTTTTCCCAAATGTCCCAAGATTCTTCCCTGTGGAATCTGAGTGAGCTTGTCTTTTTGAATATTGATCTGGTAAAAAAAATGTAAAGAAAACATGTTTTCATAATTTCTCTGTAGAATTTTTACATTTGTTACATTTCACAATTGCCTCTTTGGCTTATTTCAACATATCTCAATATTCCAAAACTTTATGAATTCAAAATGTCTTAGAAAAATACAAATCTAATACATATTTTCTTTATTTATCTGTTATTTTACCAGGTAAGTTGACTGAGAACACATTCTCATTTACAGCAACATCCTGGGGAATAGTTACAGCGGAGATGAATGAGCCAATTGTAAACTGGAGACTATTAGGTGACCATGATGGTTTAAGGGTCAGATTGGGAATTTAGCCAGGACACCAGGGTTAACACCCCTACTCTTACGATAAGTGCCATGGGATCTTTAATGACCTCAGAGAGTCAGGACACCCATTTTAACATCCCATCCGAAAGATGGCACCTTACAGTGTCCCCAATCACTGCCCTGGGGCATTGGGATATTTTTAGACGAGAGGAAAGAGTGCCTCCTACTGGGCCTCCAACACCACTTCCAGCAGCATCTGGTCTCCCATCCAGGGACTGACCAGGACCAACCCTGCTTAGCTTCAGAAGCAAGACAGCAGTGGTATGCTGCTGGCAAATATATATGAATATGTAAAGACAAAAACAGCTAATATTTTGTTGCAATGTGTACTAACACTGCAGTTACTCTGTATCTACCAATATAACTCAATTCTCAGCTGAGCGGTGTATTTAGGAGAAAGTAACTTTAATGAAAATTAATTTCTAAATTAAATAATGAGCTCTTTTGATATTTTTTTGCATATTTGTCTATTTTCAGCATACAGGTGATAAATAATTGCATGTTTAGTGTTCACTACTCAGTAAGCATCATATTAACGATCTGCGTCAAATTGATGAGACATTAAGTAATAACATAACTATTAAATTAATGCTTAATGTAAAATCATCAAATAAAACAGGCTGCAATCTGACGAAGGATAAACATTTCAGCTCCGTCAGTTACTGGCAGAAGCCATAGAAAATACGCATCAATGGCTCAGATACATTATTCCACATTTTCAATATATATAATATTTCTTATGTTTTCAATATTTACATTACTCTACTTTTTATCTCCACATTACCATTGTCAATGTTAATATTTTGTTTCATAAGGTAAAGCAGTTATTTTTTTCATGTGCGAAATGCATGAACTTACCTATTGTGACAAATATACTTATCATTATGATGGTAAGGATTATGGAGTATGATAAAAGCCTTCTCCCTACTATGTGTCTCAGGATGCCCCACATATTTTCAGTCTTGTAATAGTCTCTCAGTCAAGAGATATTAAGAAAAGGTCAGCCAAAATCCAGTTAATTGTTTCAAGCCTGAGTAGTTTTGAAGTGCGCCTTTGAAATATTTCCCACAGGGTTTCCCAAACACTTCAATCTCAATGCCGCAGTAATACTCTGAACGCAGGCAGTAATGTTTTATCCACTGCAATTGTATTGCAGTTGTGTTTTGACACTGATTTATAAATCAGTTAGAGGTCTATTGTAAGTGTCATAAGCAATAGGCTACCAAGTAGTTGGCTGAGTTAGGTATTAATTCAGTGCACACCCTAAGCAAATTTAAATGGTTTAGACTTGGACTTCCTCATCTTGGAGCTCCTTGCCATTTAGTCACACCCTCTACATCTATTTCCGTAAGAAAGGTCAGTATAGGTAGTACAAAGAGTGGGGGCCAGATTCAGATTTGTCAATAAAGAGAGTATGAGACTTAAGAATAATGCCACTGAAGTCAATTCAACGTCTATTAAACGACGTGGAACAACTCTGATTCCACCAGTGTGTGCCCAGTGGGTTAGATAGTTTGAAAGAGGAGAAGAGGGTTCATTAAAGATTCAAAAGGTATCTTCAAAAAGACAATTCAAACATCATTTCCAAAATAAGATTGTCATGTCGTGTGTGTAGGTGGCAGGGAAGTCAGGCGCAGGAGAATCAAACTTGGTATAATGGAGTAGTTAAATAACGTGAAACAAAAACTCCAAAACCAAAGTACATAATAAAATAAATGTGGGTACAAGAACCCGTACCCAATAAACAATCTCTGACAAAGACATGAGGGGAAACAGAGGGTTAAATACACAACATAATAATGAATGGGATTGGAACCAGGTGTGTAGGAAGACAAGACAAAACCAATGGACAATGAAACATGGTTCAATGATGGCTAGAAGACAAGTGACGTTGACCGCCGAGCATCGCCCGAACAGGGAGAGGCATCGACTTCGGGCGAAGTCGTGACAAAGATTTTTCTTTGGGATATTGTCCCGGTTTCCTTGCACTTATTTTTATACAAAAGTGTACGCTTTGAGAAATTCCTCAGGCTGTTGCTAAAATCAGTTCATGTGTAGACAACAATCAAGTTGAAAATCTTAGTCCACAAATCCAGATCAATGTAGAAATCTTCAATCATGTATACCAAAAGCACAATCTTTGAATACAAAATATCCACCAAATGATCACACCTGCTGGATTATAAATTACCAACAAAAGTGCCAAGAGTGTGCCTTTGGAGCAAGCTCCAATGTTAAGGAATTGATAAAGCCTTATTGACAGTAGTTCTACACAAAACAATCACTCTGATAGTTGTGCGATAATGTGGATGGGATATCTGAATTTATTTGCCTTGTTCCACCTGAAACCTCTTGAAAGTTTTCAAGCCATCTAAAGTCAATATTACCTGTATTACTTACAATTGTTAGGTGGCTAGGGAAGGATATTGTCAATTATCAGTATTTAAATGTTTGTAAACTGTTCGATCAAAATAAATATAATCTTTGAATTGACAAGGGCAATGACTATGTAAACAAAAAATGTGTTTCAAGGTTACGGAAGTTATTGGGACTTTTTAATTCCCTTGAATGTAATATAGCATGTGGGTATGCTATTAACTATATGCACTTATAACCATCATTAATTATTCTATTCTGAAACTACATGTGGTTAAATTCTTTTTCAAATGTATAACCTCTCCACATGTTAAAATGTCTTCCTGCTCATGGTCTTCCTGCTTCTCAGTTGGATCAATGCATTTACACAAAGGTCAAGTAGACTGCAGTTCATAATTTAATTGAATAACATAATTTAATTGAATAACTGAACACTACACAAAATAACAACGAAGAGAAAACAAAACAGTTCTGCCAGGTGAACAGACACTAAACAGAAATTAAACACCCACAACCAAAATGGGGAAAACAGGCTACCTAAGTATGATTCTCAATCAGAGACAACGAACGACACCTGCCTCTGATTGAGAACCATACTAGGCCAAACACATAGAAATATAACAACCTAGAAAAAAGAACATAGACTACCCACCCCAACTCACGCCCTGACCAACCTAACACAAAGACATAAAAAAGGAACTAAGGTCAGAACGTGACACTTGGGCAATATTTACCACATAGATTATAGATTATTTACCACATAGAATATTTACCACAGAATAAACCGGCAGTGCCGGTTTCCACACCGGTTTGCTCATGTATAACTCATTTCTGAAAATATGTATTTTTTTGCTGGATTCCCTTTTCTCTTGAAACAGGAAATACACTTACTGGTAATCTGTTATGTACTTTATTATTCACCTTGTGATAAGCAATTGGCTACAGAGGCTAATACAAGGCATGGACAATCAAAGCCCTTAGCAGACTTAATTTACCCTCCCTGTTCTCCAGAGAGATGATCTCATGTTTTTATTTTGGTCTGGGTGTTGTTAGGTGTGCCTTCATTGACATCACAAACCATGTTTCCATCCACAGTTTTTATGTGGGTAATGTCATGCCGTATAAACGACAGCTGTGACAATTTTACAAATGCAGACAAATTGTTTGTTCAACCTGGTGGGCTCACACTGGGCACACTGGTTGAATCGACGTTGTTTCCAAACCATTTCAATTAAATGATGTTGAACCAATGTGGAATAGATGTTGAATTGACATCTGTACCCAGTGGGTTTGTCAGTAAAATGAATGATGTGAGAAATGGCAGTGGAAACACCTTTATGTGCAAATATTGCTATAATAAGCATCATATCAAAGTAAACTTTGAGTCAAGATGATATGGTGTGGGGTCCTCCCACTATGATTCAGAGAAAACATGCAGTTTATTGGCTACAGATAAAGTAAAGTGGTGGAAGTGCAAGGTGATCTTGATACTCCTTTCTAATGAACATCGAGGGTTTTATACTGGTGACATGATGACCGATGCCTGACTGCCGTTTGACAAGTAAAAATATTCTCTTATCCATGATAATCTAGTCATGTATAGTAACCTATCCCCAGCCTTCCCGTACTGTATCTGCAAGCTGTTGGTTAGCTAGCACACATGCCAAGACCAGAATAGGCACATTTGCTATTTAAAGCAACAGTTTGTGACAAAACTATCGGTAGAGTTGAAAATGTGATGGAAACACATTGAACTTGATTTTTACTCAGTACAGGAAAACTTCATTGAAAAAGCACATGTGTGCACTACGCAGTGGTGATTTCAGTATGTAAATCTTGGTGGGGCAAACTCAATTTTTTTTGTGTAGTGGCTTTACTGGCATGCATAACACAACACTAAACAATTGTTGTGTCTTTGGCATCATTAAAGTGAAGACTTATTTTATCAAATCTATTCTCTGTAATTATTATTGCGTGATTAAACTAATCATGTAAATGCAATTAACTAGGAAGCCGGGGCACCAAGGAAAATCTTCAGATTACAAAATGATAATTTTCCTAATATAACTTTTCAGATATTTTAATATCTGATCAATTAGTCTTATAATTAATGAATCATTCTTTACCTCATGTTAGTCTCATTCCGAACGTGTCAGCGATTGGGTGCAGAGTGAAAGCGGAGTTGTAATGAGTTTCGTCTTCATACGAAGGAGAGTCGGACCAAAATGCAGCGTGTAGATTGCGATCCATGTTTTAATGAACAAACGTAAAACACGAATCAATACAAACACTACAAAATAAAGAACGTGATGAACGTAACGAAAACCTAAACAGCCTATCTGGTGAAAACACATAGACAGGAACAATCACCCACAAACACACAGTGAAACCCAGGCTACCTAAATATGGTTCCCAATCAGAGACAATGACGAACACCTGCCTCTGATTGAGAACCATATCAGGCCGAACATAGAACTAGACAAACTAGACATGTAACATAGAATGCCCACTCAGATCACACCCTGACCAACCACAACATAGAAATATACAAAGTAAACTATGGTCAGGGTGTGACAGTACCCCCCCCCCCCCCAAGGTGCGGACTCCGGCCGCAAAACCTGAACCTATAGGGGAGGGTCTGGGTGGGCATCTGTCCGCGGTGGCGGCTCTGGCGCTGGACGTGGACCCCACTCCATGACAGTTTTAATCCCCCTCCTAAACGTCCCTAAATAGGTTACCCACCACAATGATAACATGGGACAGAGGGACAGCTCAGGACAGAGGTAACTCGGGACAGATGGCAGATCTGGAAGAGTCTGGACGACTGGCAGATCTGGAAGAGTCTGGACGACGGGCAGATCTGGAAGAGTCTGGTCGACTGGCAGATCTGGAAGAGTCTGGTCGACTGGCAGATCTGGAAGAGTCTGGACGACTGGCAGATCTGGAAGAGTCTGGACGACGGGCAGATCTGGAAGAGTCTGGACGACGGGCAGATCTGGAAGAGTCTGGACGACGGGCAGATCTGGAAGAGACTGGTCGACACAGACTGGCTGCTCTGGCTGCTCCATGCTGACTGGCAGCTCTGGCTGCTCCATGCTGGCAGACTGCTCTGGCTGCTCCATGCTGACTGGCAGTTCTGGCTGCTCCATGCTGACTGGCGGCCCTGGCTGCTCTGGCTGCTCCATGCTGACTGGCTGCTCCATGATGACTGGCAGCTCTGGCTGCTCCATGCTGACTGGCTGCTCCATGCTGACTGGCAGCTCTGGCTGCTCCATGCTGACTGGCTGCTCTGGCTGCTCCATGCTGACTGGCTGCTCCATGCTGACTGGCTGCTCCATGCTGACTGGCGGCCCTGGCTGCTCCATGCTGACTGGCGGCCCTGGCTGCTCCATGCTAACTGGCGGCCCTGGCTGCTCCATGCTAACTGGCAGCTCTGGCGGCTCCTTGCAGACTGGCAGCTTTGGCGGCATCCTGCAGACAGGCAGCTCTGGCGGCTCCTTGCAGACTGGCAGCTCCTTGCAGACTGGCAGCTCCTTGCAGACTGGCAGCTCCTTGCAGACTGGCAGCTCCTTGCAGACTGGCAGCTCCTTGCTAACTGGCAGCTCCTTGCAGACTGGCAGCTCCTTGCTAACTGGCAGCTCCTTGCTAACTGGCAGCTCTATGCTAACTGGCAGTTCTGAACAGGCGGGAGACTCCGGCAGCGCTGTAGAGAAGGAAGGCTCTAACAGCGCTAAACAGGCGGGAGACTCCGACAGCGCTGGAGAGGAGGAGGGCTCCGACAGCGCTGGACAGGCGAGGCGCACTATAGGCCTGATGCGTGGTGCTGGCACTGGTGGTACTGGGCCGAGGACACGCACAGGAAGCCTTGTGCGGGGAGCTGCTACCGGAGGGCTGGGGTGTGGAGGTGGTACTGGAAAAACCGGACCGTGCAGGCGCACTGGAGCTCTTGAGCACCGAGCCTGCCCAACCTTACCTGGTTGAATGCTCACGGTCGCCGTGCCAGTGCCGCGAGGTGGAATAGCCCGCACTGGACTATGCAGGCGAACCGGAGACACCGAGCGCAAGGCTGGTGCCATGTAAACCGGCCCAAGGAGACGCACTGGGGACCAGCTGCGTAGAGCCGGCTTCATGGCATTAGGCTCGACGCTCAATCTAGCCCTGCAGACACGCTGAGCTGGAATATACCGCACCGGGCTATGCGCACTGGAGACACCGTGCGCACCACTGCATAACACGGTGCCTGTCCGGTCTCTCTAGCCCCCCGGTAAGCACAGGGAGTCTGCCCAGGTCTCCTACCTGGCATAGCCATACTCCCTGTTAGCCCCCCCCCCAAGACATTTTTGGGGCTGCCTCTCAGGCTTCCATCCGCGTCGCCGTGCTGCCTTCTCATACCAGCGCCTCTCTGCTTTCACCGCCTCCATTCTACGGTAACCTTCCTCGCACTGCTCCAGCGAATCCCAGGCGGGCTCCGGCACTCTCCCTGGGTCGGCCGCCCACCTGTCGATCTCCTCCCAAGTAGTATACTCCATACTGTACTCCTCCTTGGGCTGTTCCTGTTGTTTCTTCTCCCGCTGCACCTTAGTGCGGCTACACTCCCCTGGTTTAGCCCAGGGTCCTCTCCCGTCGAGGATTTCCTCCCATGTCCAGAAATCCTTATTGCGCTTCTCCTCGCGCTGCTCCTGCCTGTTGACACGCTGCTTGGTCCTTTTGTGGTGGGTGATTCTGTAATGGTTTTCTAGGTGTGAAGGAGAGTCGGACCAAAATGCGGCGTGTCTATTGCAATCCATGTTTAATGAAGTAACACACTAAACACAAACACTACCAAAACAATAAACTTAACGAAAACCGAAACAGCCTATACTTGTGTAACCTAACACAGAACAATGACACTAAGGACACACAGTGAAACCCAGGCTACCTAAATATGGTTCCCAATCAGAGACAATGACGAACACCTGCCTCTGATTGAGAACCATATCAGGCCGAACATAGAACTAGACAAACTAGACATGTAACATAGAATGCCCACTAAGATCACACCCTGACCAACCACAACATAGAAATATACAAAGTAAACTATGGTCAGGGTGTGACAGGAGTCAGGCGCAGGACACAGGTATGGAGTAATCCAACTGAGTTTACTCAAAGAATAAAGCAAAATTGCAAAATGGAACATACAGCAAAACTCTAACACAAACACAACCACTAACGACAAACAATCACGGACAGAACAGAAATGTATGTCAGATGGTTAAATAGGGAATGTAAAACAGGTGTGTGTGTAATCAGACAAAACAGAAAAATGGATCGGTAGTGACTAGAAAGCCGGTAACGTCGACCGCCGAACACCACCCGAACAAGGAGAAGGGCCGACTTCGGCGGAAGTAGTGACAGAACGTCGTAAATCGTTGGTTATCTGCACGAAACCAGTCTTTACTATAAATCATCCATACGTCAATTGTCTTAATCATTTATTTTACTAACTAACTAAACAATCACAGAAATGCATAACAAACAAACAAAGTAGATATGGTTACAAGGAAATGATAGGGGATGTGCCCTAGTGGTCTAAACCGATATGACGGTTTGGTAGACAAAGGGACTGAGAAGGGCGCGAAAGACAAAAGACACTACACAGTTGATAATTACAATATATGAAATGCTAATTCTTTGCACATGAACGCTCACTCATTTGGGAATAATTGCAATCAATATATATATTTACGCTCAGTGTGTCGTCATGATCTCTGTTGGAATCGTCTGTCTTTCTGTTGGAATGTTCATCTGAACTTCTCTTTACGTCCCTGGATACTTCAGAGTTCCATTCAGAAATGTTCTTATAGAATAGCTGTTTCGGCGGTTGTTGGTCTTCGCATCTCATGTTCACATAATTCCTAGCTGCAGACTAGTAATTAGTATCGAAGATTTGCTCTTATTCTGTCGGTATCGATAGTCTCAGAGTTTAATCACGTGGTATGGGGGGGCAACCGGGGGCAAACTACCTGCCCTCCAGGACACCTACACCACCCGATGTCACAGGAAGGCCATAAAGATCATCAAGGACATCAACCACCCGAGCCACTGCCTGTTCACCCCGCTATCATCCAGAAGGCGAGGTCAGTACAGGTGCATCAAAGCTGGGACCGAGAGACTGAAAAACAGCTTCTATCTCAAGGCCATCAGACTGTTAAACAGCCAGCACTAACATTGAGTGGCTGCTGCCAACACACTGACACTGACTCAACTCCAGCCACTTTAATAATGGGAATTGATGGGAAATGATGTAAATATATCACTAGCCACTTTAAACAATGCTACCTTATATAATGTTACTTACCCTACATTATTCATCTCATATGCATACGTATATACTGTACTCTATACCATCGACTGTATCCTTATGTAATACATGTATCACTAGCCACTTTAACTATGCCACTTTGTTTACATACTCATCTCATATGTATATACTGTACTCGATACCATCTACTGTATCTTGCCTATGCTGCTCTGTACCATCACTCATTCATATATCCTTATGTACATATTCTTTATCCCCTTACACTGTGTACAAGACAGTAGTTTTGGAATTGTCAGTTAGATTACTTGTTGGTTATTACTGCATTGTCGGAACTAGAAGCACAAGCATTTCGCTACACTCGCATTAACATCTGCTAACCATGTGTATGTGACAAATAAAATTTGATTTGATTTGATGGTTAAGAATTCAGCAACCATTACAACCTTAGCTTGTCCTGAGGTTTTTCTGGTCTCTACTCAAACCTTAGCTCCCTCAGCTGACCGAGGTAGGCATGGTCTCTATTCAAACCTCAGCCCTCTCGGTAATCGAGGTACACTTGGTCTTAAGTGGGCTTCTCCAGGTGGGATTTTTATTCGGAACTGTGGAAAAGCTGTCCCATGACGCCAGATCGATGTCTGTGCTCATGGGGGCGGGCCAATGACTTAGTGAAACTTTAAACAGAAATACAATTCTCTCCCATTAACGGTTTAAAATCACATTACACAATTTCACAAATAGTTTCATCTTTACTCATTCATTTTATACAATAATTAGATGCAAGCCTCAGAACGGAGGCTCCTGTATAAACAGAGGTATGGTAATGTGGTTGTATTGTCTTTCCTCAGGTCACAATCATAAAACAAAAATGGACCAGTCGTAGCTGAATTCGCCACCGACCGTTTACACATTCTCCAAAACATGGATATTGTTCAGTTCTCAAGTTCTGTGAGGTAGAAGAAGTTCCTTTGTTCTACTGTGAACCCTCTCTCTATACCGCATGGCCGAGGGGGAAGAGAGTCTCCTCATGGAATTTACGACCTGAGATAACAGAGCCTTGGTAAGTGGGAGAGAGAGGTGGTAAGAGAGAGAGGGAGGGTACTCACTATACCCAAAGAGGGCCACATGACACAATACATAAATTGCACTATAACAGTGACAAACGATGCCCACAAACTTAGGGCCTATATAAAGCTGTCCTAACAGCAGAGCTTTCTTTTCAGCAGCATGGAGTGAATCATTACCACTGCTTCACCTGGCTATCAGCGGAGCCTTGACTGGCAGCAAAGCAGTTCATTCAGTCTCATTCACTGCCTTATAAAAAAAACATAGCTGATATGGCTGCCTTACTTAGACAAATGAGGTTTCTACTAACAACTGAGTTGTACAAACTATGGCATAAGGGAAAGATGAGTGGATAAGAGGCAATCCGTAATTTCTAGTGATGCACCGATATGACGTTTTTGTCCGATTCCAATATTTTCCTTCCCAAAAAACGTGATACCGATAACTGATACTTGACATTTTTGCAGCCTTTTAAGCATTCTAGTAGAGTTAAATAGTTAACACACACACACACACACGGATGCAGCGGTCTAAGGCATTGCATCTCAGTGCAAGAGGTGTCACTACAGTCCCTGGTTTGAATCCAGGCTGTATCACATCCGGCTGTGATTGGGAGTCCCATAGGGCAGCGCACAATTGGCACAGTGACACAACGTCGTCCGGGTTTAGCTTTGGGTAGGCGGTCATTGTAAATAAGAATTTGTTCTTAACTGACTTGCCTAGTTAAATAAAGGTTACACACTAGAGGTCAACCGATTATGATTTTTCAATGCTGATACCGATACCGATTATTGGAGGACCAAAAATAGCCAATACCTATTAAATCGGCCGATTTTTTATATATATACAGTGCCTTGCGAAAGTATTCGGCCCCCTTGAACTTTGCGACCTTTTGCCACATTTCAGGCTTCAAACATAAAGATATAAAACTGTATTTTTTTGTGAAGAATCAACAACAAGTGGGACACAATCATGAAGTGGAACGACATTTATTGGATATTTCAAACTTTTTTAACAAATCAAAAACTGAAAAATTGGGCGTGCAAAATTATTCAGCCCCTTTACTTTCAGTGCAGCAAACTCTCTCCAGAAGTTCAGTGAGGATCTCTGAATGATCCAATGTTGACCTAAATGACTAATGATGATAAATACAATCCACCTGTGTGTAATCAAGTCTCCGTATAAATGCACCTGCACTGTGATAGTCTCAGAGGTCCGTTAAAAGCGCAGAGAGCATCATGAAGAACAAGGAACACACCAGGCAGGTCCGAGATACTGTTGTGAAGAAGTTTAAAGCCGGATTTGGATACAAAAAGATTTCCCAAGCTTTAAACATCCCAAGGAGCACTGTGCAAGCGATAATATTGAAATGGAAGGAGTATCAGACCACTGCAAATCTACCAAGTCCTGGCCGTCCCTCTAAACTTTCAGCTCATACAAGGAGAAGACTGATCAGAGATGCAGCCAAGAGGCCCATGATCACTCTGGATGAACTGCAGAGATCTACAGCTGAGGTGGGAGACTCTGTCCATAGGACAACAATCAGTCGTTTATTGCACAAATCTGGCCTTTATGGAAGAGTGGCAAGAAGAAAGCAATTTCTTAAAGATATCCATAAAAAGTGTTGTTTAAAGTTTGCCACAAGCCACCTGGGAGACACACCAAACATGTGGAAGAAGGTGCTCTGGTCAGATGAAACCAAAATTGAACTTTTTGGCAACAATGCAAAACGTTATGTTTGGCGTAAAAGCAACACAGCTGAACACACCATCCCCACTGTCAAACATGGTGGTGGCAGCATCATGGTTTGGGCCTGCTTTTCTTCAGCAGGGACAGGGAAGATGATTAAAATTGATGGGAAGATGGATGGAGCCAAATACAGGACCATTCTGGAAGAAAACCTGATGGAGTCTGCAAAAGACCTGAGACTGGGACGGAGATTTGTCTTCCAACAAGACAATGATCCAAAACATAAAGCAAAATCTACAATGGAATAGTTCAAAAATAAACATATCCGGGTGTTAGAATGGCCAAGTCAAAGTCCAGACCTGAATCCAATCGAGAATCTGTGGAAAGAACTGAAAACTGCTGTTCACAAATGCTCTCCATCCAACCTCACTGAGCTCGAGCTGTTTTGCAAGGAGGAATGGGAAAAAAATTCAGTCTCTCAATGTGCAAAACTGATAGAGACATACCCCAAGCGACTTACAGCTGTAATCGCAGCAAAAGGTGGCGCTACAAAGTATTAACTTAAGGGGGCTGAATAATTTTGCACGCCCAATTTTTCAGTTTTTGATTTGTTAAAAAAGTTTGAAGTATCCAATAAATGTCATTCCACTTCATGATTGTGTCCCACTTGTTGTTGATTCTTCACAAAAAAATACAGTTTTATATCTTTATGTTTGAAGCCTGAAATGTGGCAAAAGGTCGCAAAGTTCAAGGGGGCCGAATACTTTCGCAAGGCACTGTATATATATATTTATATACTTGTAATAATGACAATTACAACAATACTGAATTAACACTTATTTTAACTTAATATAATGCATAAATAAAAATCAATTTAGTCTCAAATAAATAATGAAACACGTTCCCTTTGGTTTAAATAATGCAAAAACAAAGTGTTGGAGAAGAAAGTAAAAGTGCAATATGTGCCATGTAAAAAAGCTAACGTTTAAGTTCCTTGTTGAGAACATGAGAACATATGAAATCGGGTGGTTCGTTTTAACATGAGTCTTCAATATTCCCAGTTAATAAGTTTTTGGTTGTAGTTATTATAGGAATTATAGGACTATTTCTCTCTATACCATTTGTATTTCGTATACCTTTGACTATTGGATGTTCTTTTAGGCATTTCGCAATGAGCCAGGCGGCCCAAACTGTTGCATATACCCTGACACGAATGCGCTTTTGTTAAATCATCACCTGTTTGGCAAAGTAGGCTGTGATTCGATGATAAATTAACAGGCACCACATTGATTATATGCAATGCAGGACAAGCTAGTTAAACTAGTAATATCATCAACCATGTGTAGTTAACTAGTGATTATGTTAAGATTGATTTTTATAGGATAAGTTTAATGCTAGCTAGCAACTTACCTTGGCTCCTTGCTGCACTCACGTAACAGGTGGTCAGCCTGCCACACAGTCTCCTCATGGATTGCAATGTAATCGGTCATAATCGGGCGTCCAAAAATGCCGATTACCGATTGTTATGAAAACTTGAAATCGGCCATGCCAATTAATCGGTTGACCTCTATTACACATACACACACCACACTGACCAAAAAGTTATTTTGTTGGAATTTACGTATTTACATTACCAGTAAAACATCATCAAAACCTATTTCTTTCATTTACTTGCTGTGCTGTTTTGTTGTTAATTTGTTCAGTCAATTTATTCTCAACCAGAATTTCTATGGAACCCATTTGGGTCTTTGCTATGGAACGCCGTTTGGGTCTTTGCGTGTCAAAAAATATACTATTTAGCGTGTCAAATAACATTATTTGACATGTCAAATAAACTTGTTGACTATGGTTGACCAATCAGGACCTGAATATGACTGCACGTCACATAATCATTTAACGGGTTCATACATTTCTTACGTAGTTAATACACATTGGTTACACTATCACTCGTATTTCATATGTCACATTGATTCATCGATACATATGCTATGATGCTGGTAAAATTGTCTCGCGCACCTACAGTACTGGTCATTAAAAAAAAGCTAGCTAGCTCATCGGTGCAAACAATGTTCTTCCCCAAAAACATAGCAAAACGACAATCTGTTTTATTAGTTATAGTTAGCTAGCTAATTATATAGCTAGGTGTCATCATCTAAAATAACCCTCATTTATAAAACAGGTATATAAAACCGTTATCTATGTGAAGCTAGCTACAATAAGGATTAACCACAATAGTGGTAGCCTCCAAAATAAATGTATGGCATAATTCTACTATTTGTATTCATTTGCATTACTGTCAATTACATACTTTTATTTTGAAGACAACCCGCAAATTCCACTATTGTGCCTAATCCTTATTGTGGCTAGCTTCACAACACATAACCCGGTGAGGTCGAGCCTCACTTGCCAGATGAAGCTAACTGGCTGCTTATAACGTTAGCTTTGGGCACCAGGGTTATGTAGCTGGCTAGCTATTTATTTTTATGAACTGAAGTTAAATTTCAATTGGCGAACAACAAGTGGCAACCTAGCTAATGCTTACTTACAATAATTCCTAAATCATTGCTAAGAATAATGAAAATGACTACAGGTTCTACTGGTCAATGTTTTCAGGCTGGGTGTATTGGTGCTAGCTAGGTACCAAGCTAAAGCTAGCTACCCCAGAAGTTGCGGTCGAACAAATTATTCTTTATTACCAACGAGGTATTGTAAACACATCGTTCGTGTCCGGTGTTGGCAGACTTTTTATACAGCTATGACAGTGCTACTGTATCTTTTTTGACACGCAAAGACCCAAACGGTGTTCTATAGTATGTATGTTGTGAAGCTAATAGCAGTGACGCTATTACTGTGTAACTCCGGTAGAGCAACATCTGAAAAATAGGCACTTGGTAGTGTGTACAGGTGCTCGACCAGTCGGCGAAAGCCAACATCACCCAAGACAGAGAACAGTTGATTGTCAAGGGCAATGAATACCATTATCTTGGTTTTAATGGATTTCGCCTTAGAGTTGTCAATGAAATGTTGTTACTCTTTCAAATGACTGCTCGATCCACACAGCAGACATTGTGGGCTAGTTTAGGAATGCTGTGTTGCACGTATAGCGCAACATTTTACATTTTACATTTTGCGTTATATAGGTGCACGTCAGCTTTGACATCGGTTTTGCACATCGGGGCGTTAAACTAGATATCGGCCGATACCGATGTTGGCATTTTTAGCTAATATCGACCAATTCCGATATGTTGGTGTGGCATGTGAATGTTTATCCTTTCAGCTTGGAAAAGAGACCCTTAAACCCAGACTTGAACATCATACCCTCTCCACTCAATAGCAGGCTGGTGATTGCTTAGCAAAGCTTATAGTTAGCTACTAATTCCTTCCAAACCACTCTTTGTTGAATTAGCGATTTCCAACTTGTTGTGTAATGTTTATGGCCAATGAGCACCGATATGTTTTATCTATAATTTCTCTTCATATGACAAGAATTTGCCAGTAGATTGTCAACTTGATTCATGAAGATGACTGCTTGTCTAGCTTGCTAGCTAAGATTTTGAAAGTATGATGTTGACACATCAGTCCAATCAAAGCTATGATATACAGTGCATTCGCAAAGTATTCAGACCCCTTGACTTTTTCCACATTTTGTTATGTTACAGCCTTATTCTAAAATGTATTAAATAAATAAACATTGTCATCAATCGACACACAACACCCCATAACGACAAAGCAAAAACAGGTTTTCAGAAATATTTGCTAATGACGGGTCGCCACTGGCATTACACACTCAACAAGTCAGTTTGGTGGAAACACACCAATGGTGGGAAAATGTACACATTTTCTTTATGCTGATTTTTTTCTATTTGCATGGAAAACTGTCTCCAATTGGATGGACATCTAGTTACTGATTACAACACCATCATTACAGTGCCTTGCGAAAGTATTCGGCCCCCTTGAACTTTGCGACCTTTTGCCACATTTCAGGCTTCAAACATAAAGATATAAAACTGTATTTTTTTGTGAAGAATCAACAACAAGTGGGACACAATCATGAAGTGGAACGACATTTATTGGATATTTCAAACTTTTTTAACAAATCAAAAACTGAAAAATTGGGCGTGCAAAATTATTCAGCCCCCTTAAGTTAATACTTTGTAGCGCCACCTTTTGCTGCGATTACAGCTGTAAGTCGCTTGGGGTATGTCTCTATCAGTTTTGCACATCGAGAGACTGAAATTTTTTCCCATTCCTCCTTGCAAAACAGCTCAAGCTCAGTGAGGTTGGATGGAGAGCATTTGTGAACAGCAGTTTTCAGTTCTTTCCACAGATTCTCGATTGGATTCAGGTCTGGACTTTGACTTGGCCATTCTAACACCTGGATATGTTTATTTTTGAACCATTCCAATGTAGATTTTGCTTTATGTTTTGGATCATTGTCTTGTTGGAAGACAAATCTCCGTCCCAGTCTCAGGTCTTTTGCAGACTCCATCAGGTTTTCTTCCAGAATGGTCCTGTATTTGGCTCCATCCATCTTCCCATCAATTTTAACCATCTTCCCTGTCCCTGCTGAAGAAAAGCAGGCCCAAACCATGATGCTGCCACCACCATGTTTGACAGTGGGGATGGTGTGTTCAGCTGTGTTGCTTTTACGCCAAACATAACGTTTTGCATTGTTGCCAAAAAGTTCAATTTTGGTTTCATCTGACCAGAGCACCTTCTTCCACATGTTTGGTGTGTCTCCCAGGTGGCTTGTGGCAAACTTTAAACAACACTTTTTATGGATATCTTTAATAAATGGCTTTCTTCTTGCCACTCTTCCATAAAGGCCAGATTTGTGCAATATACGACTGATTGTTGTCCTATGGACAGAGTCTCCCACCTCAGCTGTAGATCTCTGCAGTTCATCCAGAGTGATCATGGGCCTCTTGGCTGCATCTCTGATCAGTCTTCTCCTTGTATGAGCTGAAAGTTTAGAGGGACGGCCAGGTCTTGGTAGATTTGCAGTGGTCTGATACTCCTTGCATTTCAATATTATCGCTTGCACAGTGCTCCTTGGGATGTTTAAAGCTTGGGAAATCTTTTTGTATCCAAATCCGGCTTTAAACTTCTTCACAACAGTATCTCGGACCTGCCTGGTGTGTTCCTTGTTCTTCATGATGCTCTCTGCGCTTTTAACGGACCTCTGAGACTATCAAAGTGCAGGTGCATTTATTCGGAGACTTGATTACAGACAGGTGGATTGTATTTATCATCATTAGTCATTTAGGTCAACATTGGATCATTCAGAGATCCTCACTGAACTTCTGGAGAGAGTTTGCTGCACTGAAAGTAAAGGGTCTGAATAATTTTGCACGCCCAATTTTTCAGTTTTTGATTTGTTAAAAAAGTTTGAAATATCCAATACATTTCGTTCTACTTCATGATTGTGTCCCACTTGTTGTTGATTCTTCACAAAAAAATACCGTTTTATATCTTTATGTTTGAAGCCTGAAATGTGGCAAAAGGTCGCAAAGTTCAAGGGGGCCGAATACTTTCGCAAGGCACTGTAAGTATGCCGATGACACAATAGTTGTAGGCCTGATCACCGACAACAACGAGACAGCCTATAGGGAGGAGGTCAGAGACCTGGCCGTGTGGTGCCAGGACAACAACCTCTCCCTCAACGTGATCAAGACAATGGAGATGATTGTGGACTACAGGAAAAGGAGGACAGAGCACGCCCCCATTCTCATCGACAGGGCTGTAGTGGAGCAGGTTGCGAGCTTCAAGTTCCTTGGTGTCCACATCACCAACAAACGAACATTATCCAAGCACATCAAGACAGTCGTGAAGAGGGCACGACAAAACCTATTCCCCCTCAGGAGACTGAAAAGATTTGGCATGGGTCCTCAGATCCTCAAAAGGTTCTACAGCTGCACCATCGAGAGCATGGTTGCATCACTGCCTGGTATAGCAACTGCTCGGCCTCCGACCGCAAGGCACTACAGAGGGTAGTGCGTACGGCCCAGTACGTCACTGGGGCAAAGCTTCCTGCCATCTAGGACCTCTATACCATGCGGTATCAGAGGAAGGCGCTAAAAATTGTCTATGACTCCAGCCACCCTAGTCATAGACTGTTCTCTCTGCTATAGCACGGCAAGCGGTACCGGAGCACCAAGTCTAGGTCCAAGAGGCTTCTAAACAGCTTCTACCCCCAAGCCATAAGACTCCTGAACATCGAATCAAATGGTTACCAGACTATTTGCATTGCCCCCCCCCCCCCCCCTATACGCCGCTGCAACTCTGTTATTATCTATGCAGTCACCTTAATAACTACCTACGTGTACATATTACCTCGACTAACCGGTGCACCCGCACATTGACTCTGTACCGGTACCCCCTGTATATAGTCTCGCTATTGTTATTTTACTGCTGCTCTTTAATTACTTGTTCCTTTTATTTATTTTTCATATTTTTTCAACTGCATTGTTGGTTAGGGGCTTGTAAGTATTCGACACGTGACAAATACATTTTGATTTGATCCAGTTTAAACAAGCATCTCTCTTGATCAAGAGCAGTCACATATCCAAACATCTGATTGAGGCTAAGGTTCTAAACTTCTTACATTTAAGAATGATGGCCAATGTGTTCTTGGGGACCTTCAATGCTGCAAAAATTGTTTGGTACCCTTCCCCAGATCTGTGCCTCGACACAATCCTGTCTCAGAGCTCTACGGATAATCCCTTCATCCTCATGGCTTGGTTTTTGATCTGACATGCACTGTCAACTGTGGGACCTTAAATAAACAGGTGTGTTCCTTTTCAAATCATGTCCAATCAATTAAATTTACCACAAGTGGACTCCAATCAAGTTGTGGAAACATCTCAAGGATGATCAATGGAAACCGGATGCACCTGAGCTCGATTGTGAGTCTCAAAGCAAAGGGTCTGAATACTTATGTAAATAAGGTATTTCTGTATTTTAATAATTTTACAAACATTTCTAAAAACTTGTTTTGGCTTTGTCATTGTGGGTATTGTGTGTAGATGGATGAGGTAAATGTTTTATTTCATCCATTTTAGAATAAGGCTGTAACATAGCAAAATTGCTGTTGCTACTGTTTATCATATATCCTGATGCCTAGTCCCCTTACCTCTATGCATATCTAACCTTACCACTCCCTGCACATTGTAATTATGGTATTGTAACTGACCCTGTATATAGCTTGCTTGTGTGTGTGTGTGTGTGTGTGTGTGTTCTGTTTCTCATGTGTTTTTGTTCTACTTGACTTTGTTTTATTGTACTACTGATATTGATTACTGCATTGTTTGGAAAGAGCCAGCAAGAAAGGCTTTTCACTGTACATGTGACAATAAGCACTTGAAACTTGATACAAATGCTTTACTTTCCTTGTTGGAACAGCAGTCTCTCGTCAATTGAGAATGTAATGCATTAAAATACTTGCGTTAAAGTATTTGAAGTGTCACCATGAACTGTCCATTAAGATCGTTTCACCAAGAAAGTCCTAGGGATGGTAGGCAATAAATGTGACATTGAACAAAAGAGAGGAAGTTAAATCATTGTCGATCCTGTCAACATACCCACCCACCCATTGTATTACTCTCCTGTGTTAAAGGAACTTAAATATTGCATCAAACAGTTTAATGATTTACCAGTGGCCTTTTAACATTACACAACTAGGTACATTCATATTTGTTTTACCTTGGAAACATGTCAGTTGTGGAATATCTGTAAACACAGCCAAACCATAAACAAACAAAAAATACTTGCTTTGACCATCAATTGATAAGCGACTGAGCTATTGCAAAATCCCCTACTTTCTGAAAACAGTATTCAAAGCATTCATTGAGCAAAGTGGCATTTAGCAAATGTTACTCCAAAAAAAGGTATGATTTGGAAAGACTGAAAGTATCCCAAACACATTGGTAATTTATAACGTGAACCACACTTAAGTGTTTATTAAACAAATGCATTGCTATAAAGATGTGAATACACTGGTTCCCTAAAAAAGGAAAAGCACTGCTTCTGAATATCCATAGTTACACATAGAACAAAGGCTTTCACTGGAAACAGTCAGCCTTTTGGGATGGGGATGGCATATGTGGCTGTCCTTCGTGCACATTGCCCACATCCTGCTACGCTTGACAGTCCCACACGTTCCAACACTGCAGCTCTCATAGTTCCTGCTGCTTAACTACCTCCTCCGGAGCTGCTCCTTCTGCTTGTTCTGCCATGGCCCTGCGACGCTCTGCCTCTGTTACCGTCATGGGATGCAGGGGGAAGAACCCAGCAAGTCCTACAGGAACAGAGATGGGAGGGATGACAATAACTTAGACCACATATATTCCAAGGTAGCATTGAGACTATAGTGGAGGTATTGAGTACAGTTAAAAGTTAGTTTATTAACCTGTGATTTAGGTGTATTTTGCATGATGTAGGCCTTACATTGGTTGTTTCAATAAACATGGAAAGTGTGTGTTTTCAGGGTGGGTGTAGACAGAACACACCTAAAAGTTTGGCCACAGGCTTCGTTGGATGTGCACCACAGCCCATCCAGTACTTGATCCGGTCGGAGTTGAAACTGACCAGTTTCTCATTGTAGATGTTTGGCAGGGGGTCATAAGAGCCCAGTTGTTCTATGTATTTACTATCTCGTGCTCGCTTGTTGTAAGCTGCCACAATGCGGTAGAAAGGTCTGTTAGACTGTTTGTGGCCAGCCATTGCCAATCTGATGACAATGTGTCCTCCATGGTATGTCTTCAGTAGGAAGGATGCTGTAAGAACACAACAAAATCTGAATGTATTGTTTTATTAAAAAAGGTACAATGCATATGCAATTAAATTGCCAGATTTTTTAACATTTAGAACAGTATTTGAACTGGGATGTTTTCTCTAAAAAGAAATCAGTATGAACAAGTATGTCATTAGTTGTTTGGTTGGTAAGTCATTTTCATCACTAGAGTCAGTCTTAGGTCAATTCACAGTCAGTTTGTCATGTAAATAGTTTGAACGTTACCAGGTGCTTAGGCGGGTTAATTAGGGATTCATGAAATGTTTATGGCAAACGTCAGGCCGCACAACACATCAGTATCTGCAATATACTCGAAACCTTCACGGTGAAATATGCTGTTTAAACATAATGTGAAAATCATCGAACAGTATTTCACGTCTGGACAATAAATCATTAGCGCGTCATTTATTTATTTTTAATCAAAGTAACCAAGAGAATACTAATTAGCTAGCTATAACCCTATCCCTGGACCGATAGCTACCTACCTAAAGACTTGCATACCATCCCATAACGTAACTCAATACCTATGATGTAGCTACGTATCTGTTTTGAATTCCATGAACGGGACATAAGGCTACTTATTAGAAATATCATAGTGTTAGCTATACCAATCACTGAGGCTAGCCCAGCTAACTACACAGTAACGTTACAGCAACATCGTGCTAACGTATAGGCTTACTACTACCACTCCTGCTTACTAGCTAGCCCATGTTGACAGTGTTAGCTAAATAGCAAGCGGATCATACTTACATAGACGGACCATGTTTATATATACGCTGCAAAAGAGGTCAAACGAATATGTAAAAGCTCAATAACGTTCTCTATATTACGCAAAGCCGTACTTGCACAGCCATTTTTAAACAGGAAGTGATGTTCCTTGAAGCGTTTCCTCTCATTTGTGTTACTGTCCACCAGATGGCGCAAGTGGACTACGCTGCACTGTCCGAGCTCTTGAAGAGCGTTATAAACACGAGAACAAGGATATTTTTGCATGTAAAGTTGTACAGTTTACGATTATGATAGTTTTAATGGATTTAAGATACTGTCACACACGTCTAATATATATTTTTTTATAGAAACATCATGGCCCAGGATTTGTATCAAAATCAATACATATTGATTTAAATATTTATATTGCCTATCTAATGTAATGTTCAGTTATTTTTCAGGCATTAACAATTGAAAATACATACATTTGTTGAATTGTAGTAGGCTATCAGGTCTGGTAAAATGAAACAGAGACTCTAAAAGTATACTGTATTTATTTGAGTAAAGGAAAATTGTGTAATTATTTGTGATGGATTGCAATTATAAAAGATGTTCAAAAGGTGGTTAATGCCTCTGATATGATTTTCATTTAAAAGTCAGACCAATGCAGTTCTCTCCTCATTCTAGATGTCTTTAGATGATTACACAAGTTATACTCTCGTTCCAGCAACTGCAACAGCCGGATAGAAACATTGATTTCCTGAGAGTGACCCATGAATAGAGGGTTCAGTGCTTTGCATGATGTACACCGGGTGCACTGATATTTGTTCCCTTTGGGAGCCCCACTCCGTCGCTGTTGGAACATGGTGATTTCACACTCCTGTTGTGGAGAGATGCTGTTCCTGTGTGTGTGACAAACACATGGTTTTCTCTGAGGGGTCAGACTCAGATAGCCCTTTGTCTCGGAATGAACACATAGTTATATTTGATAACAGATACTACATACAGGTAACTGCCAAAGTAAAGGAAACACCAACAGTCTTAATAGGGCGTTGGGCAACTACGAGCCGCCAGAACAGCTTCAGCTTTAGCATAGATTCTGCAAGTGTCTGGAGCTCTTGGACGGATGTGACATCGTTCAACCATGAGAAATTCCATAATTTTGTGTTTTGTTGATGCTGGTGGAAAACGCTGTCTTGGGCACCGCTCCAGAATCTACCATCAGTGTTCAATTCAGTCTGATGAATTTGCAAGATCACTTTTCTTTCATTTCGATTTTGTCACAAATTAAAATGTGGCAGATTGATGTTTCAGCAACACCGTCCAGCTGGCAACTGAGGTCAGTTTGCAGGTGCCTGGCCCACCACAAGAAGTCACTAGAGTGCAATGGGACAAGGAAATCTCAGCCGGCCAAACCCTCCCCTCGGCCAATTGTGCGCTGCCTCAGCCTGGGATTGAACCCGGGACCCGGGGCTCAAGCACTGTGATGCAGTGCCTTAGACCACTGTGCCACTCAGGAGGCCACTAGTGACCCAATAATTTAATCCGGATGCATTTCAGTAAAGATTTGGGGTGAAAATGTACAAATGCATTTGAAATAAGACACTTTACCAAAAACTAGACATCTTTGTCCTCAGAATTATAGTTGATTTTAGCAGATGCATCATTGTTTTGTAACTCAATTTGCTACAGACATCACGTACCACACACACACCCTTTAACCCCCTATACTACTTTGAGACCCCTCTTTCCAAGTCACTGAGGTTTCTTCTACCCATGGTAGTCAAAACAATGGGCAACTGGGCATTTTATACATCATCCTAAGCATAATTTACTCAACTGTTTCCTTCATTTTGGCAGTTACTTGTATGTCCAAAAGACATAGCAGTGACTCCTGTACTGTTATACGTTCCGATATTACTGTGTGGCCTACTCGGTCACAGGAATTTGAAAGAAAACTGTTTTGCTTATGTGAACATGTTTGTCATTTTCTCATCCTTCCTACACTATTTATAGAAAAAAAAGAGAATAATGTTGGGGATATATTTTTGACGGAGTGATCTACATGTCGATCCCACTTGGCAAACACTGGTTGAATCAATGTCTTTTTTTCTCACGTCATTCCAACAAAAAAATGCAATGTGAAGAGAATGAATCAACCTGGAAACTGATTGGATTTGCAAAAAGTCATCAATGTAAGGGAATGTTGTATTTTTTTTCACCCAACTTCACAAATCCAATAACATGGTGAAATGTTTGTTGTTTTCATGTTGAATTCACCTTAGTGAACTCAACCAAATGCAAATCAAAACTAGACATTGAACTGAAGTCTGTGCCCAGTGGGATCATGTCATCATCAGTGGTGGAAAGTCCTTATGTAAAAAAAACTTTAAAGTACTACTTAAGTCGTTTTTTAGGGTATCTGTACTTTACTTTACTGTTTATATTTTTGACAACTTTGACTTCACTACATTCCTAAAAAAAATGATGTACCTTTTACTCAGTACATTTTCCCTGACACCCAGAAGTACTCATTACATTTTGAATGTTTAGCAGGACAGGAAAATGGTCAAATTCACGCACTTATCAAGAGAACATCCCTGGTCATCTCTACTGCCTCTGATCTGGCGACTCACTGAACACAAATGCTGAATTATGTGTGAGTGTTAGCGTATGCCCCTGGCTATCCTTGAATTTAAAATAAAAAACAGTTGTGCCATATGGTTTGCTTAATATAAGGAATTTGAAATGATTCATACTTTTACTTTTACATTTTCTTTTGATACTTACGTATATTTAAAACCAAATACTTTTAGACTTTTACTCAAGTAGTATTTTACTGGGTGACTTTCCCTTTTACTTGAGTGATTTCCTATTAAGGTATCGTTACTTTTACTCAAGTACGACAATCGAGTACTTTTTCCACCACTAATCATCATTACATGGTACAACATTTCAAAATCACCCATTGCCGTCAATTGAATTAGCTTTTGGATAATATCTGTTTGTGGAATAGATGATTCTGTATTTAGCTGTAATGTTATTAATGTATCTTATTTATGTGCATTTCCATCATATTAATATAATTATTTTACACCTAGTGACTGGATAGCATGTTATTGTTCGGTTATTATTTAGATATTGTATGAGACACGACCACACATGCATTTTGGTTTGAATATTATTCAATAAATGTGTACTTCTAAAGTACATAACCCAAAATGATGCACGTTAGATCATTTGGTTAACCAGTTCATTTGCAATCCAAGAGGCCCAGTCATGTGCAGTTGTTGACGGCCATTAAAGGACTAGAGATGGTATTCAGGGTAACAACGTCATAATTACGCTGACCACTGTTCTGTGCAATTTAAAAAAAATGAATAGGCACTTTTCACAGTTTGACAGCAAGCAAAATGCATCTTACATGGTGAATCTGCAGTGCGTGATTAACTTAACACTGACATTGATTCCATTGGAAGTTGATACTCTCATGAGGACCCCATGCTCTTTGGGACACCAAGACGAGTTGTTCCTGCTGTAATCGTCTGTGACTGTTCAGTTAGAGACGCTCAGATGACCAGTTAATGTACCAGGAAAGAGTTAGAAAGGATCACTTTAAGACAAGGCCTTAAATTAAATTAATTGTATATGTCCACCAAATAGAATTTGTCCACCAAAATAAATTATGATCATGTTTGAAAAGCTGATAATGGCTGCAAATAACACAGTGTGTAAATGCAGTTAACTGTAAAATATACCCAAGCTAAAATATAGCTAAGACTTAAAGGTCCCCTCCGGTGGATTGGACCAGACATTGGGCTTGATGAAAAGACATGACTCAATGGTCTCCCAGAAAGAGTGAACAGCCCATGCCGACTCAGAAAACAGATAGGTGGGTGAACTGACTCCGCGTAGGACCAGTAAGCCAGTTTCACACGTTCAATGGGATAATGTTTTAACCAGAATTTCTTTGCCAAATATGCATTTTATCAGGCAGATTATTGATGAGAGGGGGTGCCAAGGAGGCCAGTTGAAGCTCCACACTCTCCCATGACGCCAATTAGATTGTCTGTTCTGCTAACATTTGCGTTTCACATCTTGACAGAAACCACCACATTGTCTTCAGTGTGATTTACAAGACATTTTAGAGTTACATTTTAGTGATTTACCTTCTTATCCAGAGCAACTTACATGAGCAATTTGGGTTTAAGTGCCTTGCTCAAGGGCACATTGACAGAATTTTCACCATCCGGCTTTCGGTTAGTGGCCCAAAGCTCTTAACCACTAGGCTACCTACCGCTCTGCAATACGATTCCATTAGATTTTCTCTAAGTTTGTGCGCTACTGGAGCTTGAACTGAATCAGGACATCATCGTCTACAGAAAAGGACAGAAATAGATAATTATTCTTTTGGAACATAGTCACATTTTTGAGGTTCCATATTTTTATAACTTTACTGGAGAAGTATTCAGATCCAAATCCATGTCTCTATATATGGCCGAGACCTGAACGTTAAGTTAGTCTCATTAGAAAGAATCCCTGTCATAACCAAAAAAAACTCCTCAACCTTGTAGAACTTCTATAGTTTTCAGAGTGATAAACATGTTTAATCAATAACACCCCACATCAATAAATGTCTGACCATCCCATCAGTTCATTTCAAAGTCTTGAGTCTGACTCAGTCCCCTGCTGTTTTAATTGTCTCTGTCCAGCTACAATGGTGCCATCCACCCTCTACAGACCCATGGGCCCAACAGAGACAGACAGAGGGGAACTTTGGCTCTCACATGTTGAGGATCAAATGATGTATTTTTCCACAGAATGATCTCTCAGATGGATTCAGTGAGACTAATTGTGTCAGCATGCAAAATGGAAGCTGTTACTTTCATCTTCATTAAACAAAGGACTTGCTTTCTTCCGTTGGCTTTTTCAAAGAGAGGCTTCCTTAACTGATTAAGAGCAAAACACGACTAGTCCATCACATGCTGCTAGGAGTTTGTTGTTGCCTCTGACTGTCGAGCAGATAATGCTAAATGGATGCATCCATCTCTAAAACAGCATCAACATCTTTATTAGACCATTTGTAAATGGGCATGGTCACATGACCTTCTGATGTCCTCTGGCGTACATGCAGCACATCTTATGTTTTAGAAACATGTACTTAAGCGCAAAAGCATGAAAAGAACAGATAACACTTTCAATCTATAAACCAAAATTATATATGTGTACAGTTCAACAAATAGACGTGTGCGTGTGCATGTCTGTGTGTGTATGTGCATGTGATGTGTGTGTGTGTATAATATGTGAAAGAACCCTATGCTGTGTCACCATGCTCTGACGTGCATGCCAAATCCTCTCGTCCTCTCTCAAAATCAACCAGCCTTGCTCCGCAGCCTCCCCTCGTCCAGCAGATACAGTAGGGCAAAAAAGTATTTAGTCAGCCAACAATTGTGCAAGTTCTCCCACTTAAAAAGATGAGAGAGGCCTGTAATTTTCATCATAGGTACATTTCAACTATGACATACAAAATTAGAAAAAAAAAACCAGAAAATCACATTGTAGGATTTTTAATTAATGTATTTGCAAATTATGGTGTAAAATAAGTATTTGGTCAATAACAAAAGTTTATCTCAATACTTTGTTATATACCCTTTGTTGGCAATGACAGAGGTCAAACGGTTTCTGTTAGTCTTCACAAGGCTTTCACACACTTTTGCTGGTATTTTGGCCCATTCCTCCATGCAGATCTCCTCTAGAGCAGTGATGTTTTGGGGCTGTTGCTGGGCAACACAGACTTTCAACTCCCTCCAAAGATTTTCTATGAGGTTGAGATCTGGAGACTGGCTAGGCCACTCCAGGACCTTGAAATGCTTCTTACGAAGCCACTCCTTCGTAAGCCACCCAGCCACGTTTCATCTTCAATGCCCTTGCTGATGGAAGGAGGTTTTCACTCAAAATCTCACGATACATGGCCCCATTCATTCTTTCCTTTACACGGATCAGTCGTCCTGGTCTCTTTGCAGAAAAATAGCCCCAAAGCATGATGTTTCCACCCCCATGCTTCACAGTAGGTATGGTGTTCTTTGGATGCAAATCAGCATTCTTTGTCCTCCAAACACGACGAGTTGGGTTTTTACCAAAAAGTTATATTTTGGTTTCATCTGACCATATGACATTCTCCCAATCTTCTTCTGGATCATCCAAATGCTCTCCAGCAATCTTCAGACGGGCCTGGACATGTACTGGCTTAAGCAGGGGGACACGTCTGGCACTGCAGGATTTGAGTCCCTGGCGGCGTAGTGTGTTACTGATGGTAGGCTTTGTTACTTTGGTCCCAGCTTTACTTTGGTCCCGAGGGAGATTATCAGTGGTCTTGTATGCCTTCCATTTCCTAATAATTGCTCCCACAGTCTTCAAACCAAGCTGCTTACCAATTGCAGATTCAGTCCTCCCAGCCTGGTGCAAGTCTACAATTTTGTTTCTGGTGTCCTTTGACAGCTTTTTGGTCTTGGCCATAGTGGAGTTTGGAGTGTGACTGTTTGAGGTTGTGGACAGGTGTCTTTTATACTGATAACAAGTTCAAACAGGTGCCATTAATACAGGTAACGAGTGGAGGACAGAGGAGCCTCTTAAAGAAGAAGTTACAGGTCTGTGAGAGCCAGAAATATTGCTTGTTTGTAGGTGACCAAATACTTATTTTCCACCATAATTTGCAAATAAATTCATTAAAAATCCTACAATGTGATTTTCTGGATTTTTTTGTTATCATAGTCTGTCGTAGTTGAAGTGTACCTATGATGAAAATTACAGGCCTCTCTCATCTTTTTAAGTGGGAGAACTTGCACAATTGGTGGCTGACTAAATACTTTTTTGCCCCAGTGTATCTGTGGACCCTGGGATGGTGAGCAGGTCGTGACTCCGGGCCCCTGAGGAGAAGTCACAGTGAGTGGACTGTGTTCCCCAAACATAATCCCTTTAACAAGCTGTGACTATGCAGACCAGCTACTGTCTGCACCACTCCAGACTACAGGCACATCTCAGACTGAAGCAGATTAAACTAAAGGGACCATCATGTCCGTCTTACCCTTCACAAACCAATGGAGCTCTCATCCACCTCCTGGATAATGGATGTTTCTGTTTTGCTCCATTGAGCTCCATTGAGTTGTGAAGGGTATGACGGACATTTTGGTTCATAGATTGTTGCTTGTTTATCACTGTTGTCTTAATGGAGCTAACTGATGCCAAAGAGGTATGGACAATGTGGGCAATTAGCTTAGTTGACCACTACAGCAGGTTACAGACTGTGGTGAGAGGGAAGTGGAGTTTGATTAGAGTTTCAAATTATACAACGTATTAATTAGCTAATACAAAAACCACTCAGGATGTACACTGAGTGTACAAACCATTATGAACACCCTCTTTGCATCCTCTTTTGCCCTCAGAACAGCCTCAATTCATTGGGGCATGGATTCTACAAGGTGTTGAAAGCGTTCCTCAGTAATGCTGGCCCAATGCTTGAGTGTGAAAATCCCAGCATCTTTGCAGTTCTTGACTCAACTCAGTGCGCCTGGAACCTACTACCATAACCCATTAAAAGGCACTTAAATATTTGGTCTTGCCCATACACCCTCTGAATGGCACACAGACACAATCCATGTATCAACTGTCTCAAGGCTCAATTTTTTTTAGCCTGTCTCCTCCCCTTCATCTACACTGATTGAAGTGACATCAATAAGGGATCATAGCGTTCACCTGGTCAGTCTATGTCATGGAAAGGGCATGTGTTCCTAAAGTATTGTACACTGAGTATACGTCTCTTGTATTAATATGCAAAGGGATTTAGTGGAATTTATCAGACATCAACCAAGAGAAATTAATCAAATAGGTTTTAGATTTCCACTTAAATTAGTCACAGAAATATTGTTTGAAATATTCATGCTCACATGCTCTCGGAATGAAATCTCATGCTTGCTCTGATCTTTACTTTGTGTTTTAGCAGTAATATAACTTTAATAAACTAACTCTTACTTGGCAATTATAATTAATTGATGGCCTCTTTAGAGAAGAAATGAAATGGTGATGATAGAATAACACTTTAAATATATACAATATATGGTCTAGGTCAAGATTCCGGGATGTGTTTGTAATCATAAAATGAGAGTGTTTACTCATATACAAACCTGCGTCACTATTAAAATAAGGTGATATCTGCTCAATGTTTGATACTTCCATAAGTTATCTTCAATTAGGCTTTCAGTGATACAACAAACAAAACACTTAGACTGACATGGTCCTCCTCTGGTCAGGTTTGTGTCGTCTGGGAATCCTGACAGTCAAACCAACCGAGTTGTTATCTGAATGACTCTACAGGCTGTCCTCCTACTCAACACACAGCAGGAACAGCTAGGACTTGTTTTACACCATGTACCTGTTATCTTAATGTTTGTGTGATGGTGTGATGCAAATCATCAAATAATTGTATATATGCAATTAAACAGTTTATGGTAAAATACCTTGCTTTGCAGATCTATGGGGAACAGGCATGATACCTCCACAACACTATACATACAGTGCATTTGGAAAGTATTCAGGCCCCTTGACTTTTTCCACATTTCGTTACGTTACAGCCGTGTTCTAAAATGTATTAAAAAACATTTCCTCATCAATCTACACACAATACCCCATAATGACAAAGTAAAAACAGGTTTTTAGAATTGTTGGCTAATTTATAAGTACTCTGACCCTTTACTCAGTACTTTGTTTTAGCACCTTTGGATGCAATTACAGTCTTGAGTCTACTTGGCTATGACACTACAAGCTTGACACTACTATGTTTGGGGAGTTTCTTTCATTCTTCTCTGCAAATCCTCTCAAGCTCTGTCAGGTTGGATGGGGAGCGTTGCTGCACAGCTTTGTTCAGTTCTCTCCAGAGATGTTAGATCGGATTCAAGTCCGGGCTTTGGCTGGGGAACTCAAGGACATTCAGAGATTTGTCCCGAAGCCACTCCTATGTTGTCTTGGCTGTGTGCTTAGGGTCGTTGTCCTGTTGGAAGTTAAACCTTCGCCCCAGTTTGAGTTCCTGAGTGCTCTGGAGCAGGTTTTTTTGTTATCAAGGATCTCTCTGTACTTTGCTCTGTTCATCTTTGCCTTGACTCTGACTAGTCTCCCAGTCCCTGCCGCTGAAAAACATCCCCACAGCATGATGCTGCCACCACCATGCCTCAACATAGGGATGGTGACAGGTTTCCTCCAGACTTGACACTTGGCATTCAGGCCAAGGAGTTCATTCTTGGTTTCATCAGACCAGATCATCTTGTTTCTCATGGTCTGAGAGTCTTTAGGTGGCTTTTGGCAAACTCCAAGCGGGCTGTCATGTGTTATTTACTGAGGAATGGCTTCCATCTGGCCACTCTAGCATGAAGGCCTGATTGGTGGAGTGCTGCAGAGATGGTTGTCCTTCTGGAAGGTTCTCCCATCTCCACGGAGGAACTCTAGAGCTCTGTCAGTGACCATCGGTGTTCTTGGTTACCTTCCTGTCCAAGGCCCTACTTTTTGAAGGCCCTGTACACTAACAAAGCACACACAGACTCTAACTGGAGGGGCTATTTGAAGTGGAGTTAGAACTGACAGTAGAGCGATACTAGGGCAGTGTTGGACTGTGTTAGTGTTGAACTGAAGAGGACAGGTAGGCTCTGCCACAAGGCGATAAGGACCTTTGGCTATGCCAGGATCAGCTTGTTTGTGCCTCTGTAGGTTGTTTTGTGAGAATAAAGGACAGCTATTAATCTCTTTCTCAGTGGCAGGACGTTAACATCCCACACCTTACACACACAGATAGGAACACCCAACTATTTTCCAAGTTCAAATGGCCTAAAACAAACTAGTTGGGCAGGCTCTTCATCTCCAATGCTTCTGTCTACTGCCAGTGACATGTCTACTGTATACCAATCCAGTGAGCTTGTTATGTTATGATACGACAACAGGATTCATGCAATAATGAGCAGTGACAGGATGTCACCCACGCTGCCATGGATCACCCTCCACCCCCTTCATCCCCCACCCACCCATCCAGCTGGGGACACTTGCTGCCTGACTGATGTCACCTCCACTCCCCCGCTCCTCTCTCCCCTCCTCTTGCAGGATAGTGATGGAGTTCACCTGCCCTCCACTCCAATCTGTCATGGTCATGTCTATCTTGTGTGCCTCATCCCCTCCCCCTTATGATGTGCTTTTGATTTTGATATTGACATTGTCCAGTGTCTCCCTGGAGCCTGTGTCTGTCTGTCTGTACTAATGAGATGAGCATCTCTGAGTAGCACCCTCTGATTAATGAAAGCACAAAGTTTAGAAAGCAGCTCTCCTTCCCTCTTACAAGACTGTTTTATATATATGCTCTCTCTCCGCATCCTGATCAAATAATTCCCATAAGGAAGCAATAAAACATTTGGATAATTCCAAGCAGATGTGAACATGCCTCAGCAAGTTAACAAGATTCCACTGGACATGCAGAGCAGAGCAGACAGCGTCACAGTGTCAGAGCTGCAGAACCACGTTACGTTCTCTGAAAGTGGGAGGGCCGTCTCCCGAGCCTGGGTCTCCTGCCAGTGCTCTGCAGCAGTCACACCTGTCTGAACACAGACCAGGCCACAGAGGAGAGATAGAGACCGCTCTACCGGTCTGTCACCTCTATATGGACATGACATATTTTTTAAGTAACATTGCTGTGTTTTTCTTCAACATGATCGTTTTCAGATACATCAAGCATAGCTCAAAATGAAAGAAACAGTGCATGCAAAGTGGAGCCCACAAGCTGCGTGAGAAGTCAGAGACTCCAGAGAGAAACAAATAGAGCTTTGTAGTATGAAGGAGTATTTTCTTATACGAGTGTAAAATAACAAGAAGCTCTATGATTACTGGTTAACAGCATATCTTGTGTTTTTCAAGTTTTGGAGATTGGTCAAGGACCCAAGATTTGCTATTTTTCTTAGTGGGAAATAGTTGAAATGGTTGTCTGTATCCGATTTTGTTTTATGTTGCAAATATATTTTTCTCCTTTGCAGTGGGTAGCGTACACTATACAGTGTACAATTTGTTACAATTCAGTAATGTACACATTTTCACACCAACAAAATGATAAGCATTCCATATTTGTGCTGGACATAGACGTTTAAATGAAAGAGAGAACTGCACTGGGAAAATAGTAATATCTTAGGGAAGTGACACTTGGGAATGAATACTAACAGACGGTAACCCCACAAGATTAAGTGAAGCTGTTCATGCAATACTTGACTTTGTTCAGAAAGATAATGGTTAAATAGGCAATGCCTCTCACCAAAGGTTTTCTTTGTGTACTTCCAACATGAATAGCTAAATATTGTACAAGGCACACTATGAGTTGATGAAAGAGGGAGATAGGATGCCTTGCAGAGAAACAGCAGTATTCACCTATGAGCTAAAAAGAAACGTGGGTAATTGCCATGTCACAAATAATGAGGCTATGTAGCAAAGTGTTTGAAGAACAAACCCCTGATCAAGATAAGATTGGAGACAATATGATAAAATGAGAAGTGTTCTCTGGCTTGTGAATTTCAAAAAGAACAAGTGACAGTCCCTTCTTGGAATCAGATGCAGAGAGAGGGGCTGGATGTGAATACCCCTGATGGTAAACATGTTGTATAGCCTGGAGGACCAGTGTCAATCAACTGTCAAAGGTCACAATGAGACATCTTTCTCTGGACAAATACCCAGCATCCCCCTCCTGTGCTATGGCAGGAGGGCAGACAGAAAGGCTCACCAGAAATGATCCTGCATGTAGTAGTTTGCTGTACTTTCATCAGCCATTAGTTTACCTCGTGAATATAAGAGCACATAGAGAGGTGTTGTGAAGTTACGACATCGTCGCCCACTAGCGGACAGAGATCACCTCATTGATCCGTCACGCGCCTAAAAGTATTGAACTGATCATGCAGCTAAAACGAGAACACAACGATTGTGTAAATGATATAGCGCACAATGCTTCATTTTCACTCACCTAAAAAAAAGTCTCAAGTATTTTGGTGTCACGAGTTCAAAAAAATAATATTAATATCAATTTTAGTCATGTGGCTGAATTGTGGTTGTGAATCGCAAATAAATGTATTGAGTGATAATGCATGGCTGGTTATTTCGGTAGTGTAGTCCTGTTATTTTTACATAGCCCTTATTGGAAACCTAAAAGCAAGTGGAACAGACAAAACACAGAATTGTATCAATAATATTGCCTGATAGTGTTGATATTCACATTGTTAAAACTATATTAGCTGTAACATTGTTTTAAATCATATGAATCATTGTTATTATCATCATGGTCATCAGTATTTATTTATTTTTGCATTTGATTTAGGACCACACTAAAGAAAGCCAAAGTGTAGATGGACCTAAATGTGAAAGTTCACTGTTTATTGATTTTATAGTTCTACAATTAAAATGTTCCATATTATTTTACAGGAATTTTAAAAAAGCAAACACACAAACTTGAAAGGACACTTTAAGTAAAAAACATACTGAAGATGCCTTACATTATCCAGAGGTTCAAAATACACACTTGAGGGAAGTTGATTTACAGACATCTCTTTATCGAGAGATCGAGACAGAGAGAGAGAGAGAGAGAGAGGAGGTACCCAGACCTTGTAGAGGGGCTGCCGAAGTTTCCATCTAAAGAATGTTTTTCTGGAAAACGCTTTTGTTTGGTTTTCAAGTGATTGATGCTTGACTTAATGCTCGGTGAGTCTTCCCAGGAGGGTGAGGCGGGCTCTTTGTGCCTTTTTATCCCATGTGAAGCAAACCAAAGCGGGAGAGTGAGAGTCATAGCTATTCGGCAGGGTACCAGGTCCTCCCCACCGGCGCATCTGCATGTGAAATCGCCATTTCACCCCTCCACACTCCCTAATTGTTGCAAAAATTATTTGTGAAATTGCCTTCCTCCAGGAGTGTTTTCCACGGCGATTGTCACACAATTTTCTATGCACGGCAGGCCCACAGAGTTGACACACGCAACTCTTTCTTACTTAAGAATGTAATAGTTTTAACCTATTCATTTTATTACAATTGGCTTTAAGCTATTGCTATTCGAAAGATCCCTCTTGTAAATGTTCTTTATGCCTACCTGTTGTTATACTACCACAATGGGTGGTGGACTATGCCAATAAGCTTGCACGTATTACTAAAACGATTTGACATTCTTGACACGCAATTTTAGGCCTAATGAAAGTTAAAATGTTAACATCCAAAATTACATTTCTTAACCTATATTGTGCTATTGAATTCCACAGGTGTATGTGGAGCCTAGGCTAGCCACATGTGTCATCTGAAACAGAGAACGCTGATAACTAGTAGATCATACTGAATTAGCCTTTGCCAAATTTTCAAAAATGTGTCTTTAAAAATGTAAGCTGTGCGTCAGATCATGATTTTGAATGATACATTCCTGTGAGCTACTTTCAATAGAAATCACCTCTAATAGCCTACATCTGTAAGTTAACTTTTTTAAAGACTTTATTTATATTTATTTATATTATATTCCATTTGTATTGTTTGAGTGCGTTGTACATACAATTTCCCGTCAGACAATTGTTTCAATTCATTAAATTCCAATTACTTAAATATGCAATTGAAAAGTCGTTGAAACAGATATAAACCAGATAGGCCTTTACTAATCCCGATTATTGGTCATTGCATGCTTTGCAACTCACAGTTAGGCCACTTACGTTTTGCTTGTTGGGCCCCTTTCTACGATTTATGAGGGCAAAGTTCCCTTTCAATAAATGAATGCAGCTTATTGGTGTGGTCCGGCGTCATAGCCCGCTGTGCCAGATTTCTTCAAGCTTGCTAAGACACCTCAGTCCCTCAACTTAAAGGTCCAATCCATCCCCATGGTAATGTGGGTAGCGATGCGCGAGGGAATAGAGTTGCTTTTGGAGTAGGCCTAATATTTAGTGAACTTTAACCTTCCTTGCCCTTTAAATGTAGTCTTTTTCCTATAGTGTTACACCTCAAATCAATGCCTGATGTTATAAAAAGTTGACCTGAAGAAATAATTTCAACCTGGAATTTAGGCTACTAACGTATGTCTTCTAGACACACACAAACACAACCTAACACACACACACACACACACACACACACACACACACACACACACACAGGTATACACATACATAACATGTGTTTTTATGAATATTGATGTAGCCTACAAACACACATGCAGATATGTATTCATAACATTGACACATCTTCTGAATGATTGACTCATGTGTGGACCGAGCAAATTAGTCGTTTTTTCCCCAGGTACAAGGATTACTATCACATATGTTTAGTTTGGTTTCTTTGTTTTGTAAAGTAAAGGTAGTGATGCAATGAATTCAAAACGAAATGTGTGCTTTACGTCCTATGCCGTTGTGTGATTGGTCGGCAGGTCCGTGGCTATACCCACTCTCCCATCATGAATAAAAGAAAGGCCGTCGAGCCTATCGGCGGGCTCTACTGTCTCCTCCTACAACGTGCGCCAAAGTTGGCCACTTACACTTTCAACCAGCAAGCAGACGTTATCAAAACTAGCTGTTGACCACTAAGTATATCAAGGCAAAGAATTAAATAACCTTTGCCCATTTACACATTTGAGTGCAAGGTGTATCCCCTCCCTTTACACACCACAAACCTCCTCACTATTGGGGTCTTCTTTTACCCCGGCATCTCTGCCTATCTAACATCACCACTTTTTATGTTGGAGGGGTTTTAGTATTTACGAGTTTCTCTGTCTGGGACTACGATTTATAGTTCGATTTTTTATCCTTTTGAGAGAAGACATTTCGTTACATCCTATCCGCAAATACCTACATTTTCTTGTCTGGACTTTGCGCGAGTAAGAATTTGGTACCAGTGCCCACTAGGTGTTTCTCCAGTAGCTAGAATGGCTACTTTACCAGGAACAGTGCCTCGAATGATGCGCCCTGCGCCAGGCCAGAACTACCCCCGCACCGGATTCCCTCTGGAAGGTATGTCATATTTTTTTACTTGGAAAATCTTTCTAGAGAGTTGTAAGAAAAACAAACTCGTCAGCTTGGAGGCAGGTTATAGCTCATCTTTGTAAAATATTAGGAAATATTGGGCAATTGTGTTTTCAATTTTTTGTAGATCATCTTTGTGAAATATTAGCCAATTGTGTTTTCGATTTGTCTATTGATTTACGCCTACAAGGACATTGAAATTGTTGTTTTATATATCAGAGTAGACAGTCTAACATTGCTTGACAGGTCTACATGTTGATTTTAGAGGTATAGGACTAATTTTAAAGTATAATTTATAATGTTTAATTTATGCAAATGTTCAATGACAGTATGGATAATCAACATTTGACTTCATTTAATTTTTAATACCTAATAGACTATCCTCCTTATTGAAAAGTTACCAAACCAATGGTGACATTGTTGCTAAGATAATTGTATCAGTTAAATGATAAACTATGCGAGGAAATACAAACAATATCTTAGCATATTCGCGGAAAAATACCAATTTGTATTTGCATGTATTTATGGGAATCGTTCCCAGTCACAGCGAGTTCGTTCGTGCTCAAGAGCTTTTAACAAAAATACACAAAACCACGTAGCTTGCAAGTTACTGACGCTCCAGGATTTGTTGAAGTATCCTGCTGCTACAAATGGAAATAAAATACACAGCAAAGAGATGGCTCAAAGGATCACATCAATATTTGTACAGCATGACTAGGAATAATCAAGGTGGAAAGTGTCACACTCTTTAGTGCCTCTTGAATGCGAAATTGGATGCTCGAGTGCTCTATGGCTCTAATTATACATCCTGCAAGACAGGCTGACTGGGAATGAGTTTGTCTGCGTTCTCTAGTGAGAATGGATGAGCTGTGGGATATGTTTGGAAAGTGCCTACATTATGGTATATTATCATAAACATCACTGCTATTCGGCACGTCCATACAATTATTATTAGGCTAATGTATTATTATCATGGTTGAGACGACGACAATGATTATTATTAATATTATAATTATTATAATCATCATTATTATAGGCGTATGTGAGTAGCCTATCTGAATTGATTGCATTTGATTGTCAAGAACTATACAGGCCTAGGACTACTATTTTTTTTATTTTATTATTGTCTATGTGAAATAACTTTCAGTAAGATATCAATGAATTATATAGCACCAAACCAATTTCACATATTTAATTGTTTATCATAAGCCTATTTTCACGATGCCCTCTTTGTCATTGCATTGTTGTCTAACTTGATCTCTTTCGCATTAAACTTTAACAATATCAATATCATCAGGACAATATGCAGGACCTGAATATGTTTATTGTGGAACAGTATCAACCCCCCTTGGCCAAGGTCGGGTGAACCAGCTCGGTGGAGTGTTCATCAACGGGAGGCCGCTGCCAAATCATATCCGACACAAGATAGTAGAGATGGCACACCACGGCATTCGACCCTGCGTAATCTCGCGACAGCTACGAGTTTCCCATGGTTGCGTCTCCAAAATCCTCTGTCGGTACCAGGAGACCGGTTCGATTCGTCCCGGGGCTATAGGAGGCAGCAAGCCCAGGGTGAGTGGAGGACTAGTCTCTACATTATTTCACAATCGACAAACTTCAGATACACATTGACCTGCCATCCGTGTCAATGTATCTGTCTTCTTCTTCGTCTTCTTCGTCTTCTTCAGTTATTATGTCACGTGCATTTTACGCACCTGCATGAATGCATGAGGCAACATTTTCAACATAGAAACATTAGTTAGGCCTATAGTCTAGAAGTTATGATTATAGGTATTGCATAGAGTAAAATACATGCAGTTTTGTGTGGGTTTTGTGAGGTAGCCTATGAAGACATGAACCATAGGCCTACAACTCGATAACAAAAAAGTAACTAGGCTTACAATCAGGTAATCAGGTCGTCTATAGGCCTTGGTTTGTAATGTCGAAAGAAGGCTTGCGCCTCCATTTCAAACTCCCCCTCAGGGAAACAAGTCTATATATCAGGTTTGTTATGTGTATTTTTATCCATATACATTACAAGATCATGTTCTTCATGTGACTTAAAAATTGCTTCGACTTTCCCCTCTCTGTGTTTGGCCGTTGTACATTTTCAAACCCACAGCAGGTAGCAACTCCGGACGTGGAGAAGCGGATTGAAGAGTACAAGCGTGAAAACCCCGGGATGTTCAGTTGGGAGATCCGGGACAAGCTGCTGAAGGACGGGGTGTGCGACAGAAGCACAGTTCCTTCAGGTGAGGCTTCATCTGGTAAGCAACTTTTCCTTCTTATGGTGATTACTGTAAGACTTGTCTGGTATGCACACATTTGGAATGCAGTTTTTACTTATTTTACTTATTTTTTTGTGACTTCAGAATTGTTCACCTTGTCTTGAAATGAACCTATACATTTGAAGAAATACATAATTCATGTATACACAAAAGTACTAGGACTTCAATGTAATCCAAGGCTTGTTTTGTTTTCAGTGAGTTCCATCAGCCGAGTTCTGAGGGCGCGATTCGGCAAGAAAGATGACGACGACGATAGTGATAAGAAGGATGAAGACGGAGAAAAGAAAACAAAGCATAGCATCGATGGCATTCTCGGCGATAAAGGTAGGCCAACAAAGAAAAACGTCAGTTTATTTAGCTATAAATTGTGACTAAATTGTGTCATTAATTTTTGTGGTATTAAACAATAATACAATGTACGGTAGCCTATACACACACACAATAATTCTCTATTAGGCCCATGATTCATTGTTGCAATAGCAACATCATCAACAACCATAATTATTATTATTGTTGTTATTATTGTTATTATTATTCTTGTTGTTATTATTACTACACTTTAGTAGATCCTATTCCTATTATACAACGAAGTATTATTACTATATTATTTGGATGTTACGTTATTACACTTGTTCATTCGGATAATCTTTTATCGTTTTCAACTAGGTCAACAATTTATTTAAAAACAAATTCTATATATCTCTTGGGAAATTCTTATACATTTACGGTACGGTACATCTGAAGAGCCTCTCACAGATTGGTGCATTCATTCCTGCTTTTAAGTCCCAGCCAGTCCTTACTCAATTACTCAATTATTTATGTGAGCCTGACGGAAGGTATTTAGCTCCAGAAAATTAATTTGTGTAACAAATTCCTCTCGCGCTCTTTTAACGATCGCCTAAACGACAGCTGACAGTTGACCCATTTGACAATCAATGTCAGTTAGAGGCTCTACATCTCTTGTCAGTTAAACTGAGACGAAGAGGGTAACTTCTCTGTAGCCATATTCCTCTAATACTCATGGCAATTATATTAAGGCATTACATTAAGGCATTCACTAGTTTGTAACACACATTTTTTCATACAAATAAACTCTTATCGTGAATATGTTATTTTATACATTAGGTAATAGGAATGCATGGCATTATTGATTTATTTAGCTAGTATTTTAAGATAACTCAGATTCATTGTTAATTTATATTTTTATATAAGCCTATATGAAACACTTCATTGAGTTAGTAGGTTCGTGCTTTTGTACCACTTGTCAGTGGGCTCTCTGTCATTGAGTAACCTATAGGGAGAGAGAGAAATCACAGTGCTTATACAAACCTTTCCTGAAAGAGACAAAGGTCGCCCTTTAAGATGATCAAACATCCTTGAATAGGGTTTAGATAAGAGTTCACAAAAAGCTTTTCCCCATAAAAGACACTGCCAAACTTCTTCAAACTTGAAGATGAACTTCAGTCGCACAACCTCTCTCATCCATTGACGCTTTTCTAAAGTGAAGATTCCAAGGTACAAAGGTAAATCCTAGAAAGCATGGCAGCAAAAGGGTCAGTCCATTCTCATTCAAAAACCCGCAAAGAGAGAGAGATAAAAAAAAAGTGTGGACAAAGGGCAGGGTAGATATAAAGGGAAATGAATTATTCAGTACACCCCGCTGGTAGATAGTTTTGTAATATTAAGGAATAGTCTGTTGGAGGAGAAAGCGCATTTGATGGTGCAAAACGGTTCTTTCTTTTTTTAATGGCTTGTGTCCATTTATTCATTTAGAGGTGGGACAATTGTGTTTCTTAGCTCTGTATGGTGTGCTTAATCATGGAAAAATGTTGGTCTTTCCGTTTCTAAACAGATATGCTTAAAACTTCAGACAAATTGACCCATTGTAAAATGTCGGTCCCTGATTTCGAAGAGATGTTATCATGTTGCAATCCAAGGTGAACTGTTGCCGAATGTTTAAGTGCATTCTTAATCTTATTGCTATTTTTTTCTGATAATTTGTATCATTCTTATTCGATGCTTTATACAAGAATAAAAAACAGGAGTCTGTTTACCACCTTTTACATCGAACAATTTAATCGGCCTGATTTCTGATATATTAATTCTGAGATATGATTTTGCTTGCAACAGTGTCACATCAGAATGTTGGAAATGATCGCGTCAGATCTTTCCTCAATAGGTTAACTCAGAACACCAAATGTGCTTTTTAATTCATAAAAAGATTCGTCTTCTCCCTAATGCAGTTTACCATCCAAATTGCATTGAATAACGTTAAGACTTATTAGAGCAAGTAGGTCTAATGGAAACGGTGTCTGTTGAATAGGCGGCTGTGTTGGAGTGGGGTGTAATAGCTTGCAGGCATGGTAAGAAATGTATTTATCCCCAATCAGCCCCTCACTCTCTGAGTTTGAAGCACAAACGTTGTGTTGAAGGGTTTTAAAGCAGATTAAATTTAGCCTTTTATTTATTTTCACTTTCATCTCTGAGCGGGGCTCACAGTGGCTCACCCTGGGCACACATTCATTAGATTTCTGGTTTACTTCAGATATCTTTAGATGTATTACATGCATTTATTTGTGTATTCATTTATTTTAGTTTTACATCACAGATTTTCCCTCTGTAATCTGACGTGATAAAACAAGTAGGCTATTTTTTTCTGTAAAATTTCAAGCAACTTGCAATAGGCTAAGACTAAATAAGGGTATGGAGATAGATCACCATGGTCTGTGGAGATTTTACAAAGTTGTACTGCGCTTCCATGTTTGTAAACGGAACGCAGGCTCATTATCTAATTTTGATAAGAATATATGCTTTCCACAATTAAAGAGCATCCACCTGCCATCTTCAATAACGCAGAGTGATAGTGACGGGCTGCGATGACGGTGCCAAGTTTCAATAGGCGACCAACGGGGTGAAGGGGTTCCTCAAAACGCCAAACGGCATGTTCTCAGTCTTGGATATATTGTTTGTGGATGACTGGTCAGACCGCCAGGGAAAGAATGTAACCGTTCTTTTAAAAGGGACCATCTGCAATTACTAAACCAACAAACGGTCCTCTGTAGCCAGCATGGATTGGCGAGGTGGAGGCAATGGACACTTCAGAAAATCGTCGGATTACCTGAGGTTCTCAATCTAATCAAACAGAGGCCAGACTGGCTTTCTGGGCGTTGGGAAGGGATAATGAGAAAGAGCATCGGAGAGCCACTGTGGTGTCAGGCAATCCGAGGCTCCGGGCTCGCTTTCTCTGTGCATATTCAATTAAATGACCATGGGTGCCGATTAAGAACATGGATGTTATATACAAAGGGACAGAAAAGAATCACATCATCTATGAGATAACATAACATGTGTAGCCTTTTTGAAATGACAAACAAACAATACAAGTTCAAATATGTAAAGACCTAAATAAATAAGTATTACAATTAGTGTCTTCTACGCACGCACGCACGCGCGCACACACTCACTCACACACACACACACACACACACACACACACACACACACACACACACACACACACACACACACACACACACGCTATGTCTACGGAAATATAATGTAGCTATATTTCGGGGTCTAAAGCCGTGCTGAATGAGAAGGACAAGGAATGAAGCGAGAACCCACTTCAAACAAATCCATCTGGAATAGGCTAGCGTGTGAGAGAGATTTAGTGAAAGTATGGGGAAGTTATTTAGCTATTATTTTTCCTCGGGCATTGAGAGTAACTCCATCTGCACTTTCTTCCAGCTATTTGGCTGGGTTGAAATAGAGGGATACCCAAATGTTGGGCAGAGATAACATACCCATCATAGCCCAGACCCTGCGATGTGCTTCACTGCATTAAACTCGGATTAACCTCCCCTTTCCCCGCAGCCTGCTCTCGACACATTTCACTGAAATTTACATTGGTGGATTTCTTGCACACAGAGTGGGCAAAAGTTTAAACCCCTCGCTACAGCTAATCATATAATCGATTATGATATTATTGACAACAAAATAGATTATAATAATCATATAATTAATAATTGGCCTAATAATAATAATTTCTGATTCTAACCAATATTTTAATTGCAACTTGTAGCCTATAAGAAAGCGCATTATTTAGAAACTTTAAAACAATATTTAAAATCAATTATAGCCCACCAAATGTTGTCAAATAATGTAAATTAATTTAATACTAGCGTATATTATTGTAGCGTGTAATTAGCTATTTTATGGAAATGGCCAGTCAAAATCACGTTAAAGACCATGTTTTAATCCTGGAACCAATCAAACATAGGAGGTTGGTGGCACCTTAATTGGGGAGGACCGGCTCGTGGTAATGGCTGGAGCAAAATTAGTGGAATGGTATCAAATACATCAAACACATGGTTTCCATGTGTTTGATGCCATTCCATTAACTCCGTTCCAAGCATTATTATGACCCGTCCTCCCCTCAGCAGCCTCCACTGCAATCAAATTACCCAAACCAACCACAGTTTTTCATAATTGGAATTTAAACAGGTTTGTTAGGAAAGCTTTTTCTTGATTTTGACAGGACACTGAATTTTGAGTCTCAATACGCGTAAATCAGTTCAATCACTTGCAGGCTAAGATAGAATCCGCGCTCTCTAAAACGTACACAATCCTTTCTCATTTCTGTTAAATCGTTTGCAGCGAAGCCGATTTCTTCGACAGTGAACGAAATTTCGCAGGGGTCATGGTTTACAAGCGCTTATACAATTAACAGTACATGGACCCCTTTAATAATTTAGCCGCCACTATTTTTACTCTTCGTATTTGTATCTGTACACATAGTGATTTATGTCATGGTTTGCTTTTGTCTTCACTCGTGAAACTTGAAACAAGCTGAGCAATGGCGGAATGGAATGGCATCTGGAGAGCCCCTGGCATTATTTCCAAACAACCACACGTCAACCGATGGTACAGGTTAAACGGATAGATGGCCATTTATACAGACAACCTTTGAACGATTCGTTCTCTCCTCGGGAGGAGCATTAACGCACAATTATACCCAATGTTTTTGGCGACCTGTGAATTTGAGGAGGACCCCGAATGTTATATGCAGGATTTTCGTTTTCCGCAGTCATGTTAAAAAGAGACAAATAAGAGAGAGCAATGAAATATAGAAAGTAGCCTAGGCGTGGACAGCTAACTGGAAGAAATGGAGAAGCTTTTGGAATTCCAACCATTTGCTTATCAGAAACATTATTGTTTCGGCTCAAACACAATGGTCCCACTGATTGAATCGTCATTTCACGTCATTGCAATTAAATTACGTTGAACTAACGTAGAATAGACGTTAAATTGACGTCTGTGCGCAGTGGGGGAGTTCATCATTGCAGACAGCTCTTTCAAGCCTGCCGGTCTATTAATTAAAGCACTGCTTGTCACGTGGGACGCGTCCTATCATGCGCACACTTCTTAGGATAATGGTTTTTCGATCTCTTGTAATGTGGGATTCTCCATAAGGGACAATCTTTCCTCTCCAGCTACTTAGGGGACATTGAGAAGTGTACAGACGAAGACATGGGGATTTTTATCTCATTTATAAAGACGAGTTCATAATCCTTTCCTGCTTAATAACGTAAAAAAGGATTCAATTTCCCCTCTCATTTAGGGTTATGATCACACATTGTTATTGGATACAATAGTTTCATTTCAAGGTTAACATTTCATGCTTGAAAAATATAAAAATATTGTCCTATACTGTGTTATAGTTAAAACAATTCCGGACGTTTTAATCCATGCATGTTGTCGTCGTCGTTGTTGATAATGATGCCGATTATCTGTTTAATCTATTGTAGACTAACTCGTTTCACATTTCCCTAATGTGGTCAATACTTTGAATGCGTCTTGTTAGCACCACGGTATTTAGTGTGCATGGGGGTCACACAACCGATTACCGGGCCAAGACATACGGTACAAATTATAAAGGAAGTATATCCCTCAAGGCCCCCGCTCATAGCAGTAGTGTGCAGGATGATCTTATCGTTTCTGTCTTATTTAGCCATTTTTTTTAAACTTTAATGTTTGGTGACCCTATCACATGTTCAATACTGATGATAAGGTGCTGCAGACATATTGAGTCAAGTCCTATTTTTGTGCAATTCTTTTTCGATACCTTATTGTTCCAACATAATTATGACATAATGGAAAACAGATAGAAATTGTTATTTTTTTAGCAAAATGCTACTTTGTTCTATATTGCCTGTAACGCTTCAGTTAGCCTATTGCAACAAGTGGGCTGCATGTATTGTACACACGTAGGCCTATAAACTATCGATTACAATAATGAAATAGTAATCAATGTTATAACATTATACGACAAGTAACTCATGCCAAACTTTCCCAAACTAGTCCCCACAATGCTGCATGTCATATTTCAGTTACATTTTTATTTTTTTCGTTTAACTTCAGCATGGCTGGTTTATACACCGCTGTGCAGGTATTTGACTGGTGCAGGGGCCCCTACAAATCCAACTCATTGCGGTTTCCCCTGTAATTCATCTTGGTATCCCAGGGAGAGGGCCCCGGGTACTCAAGGTATCTTAATTCTTTCAGCAAACTTTTCCAATAACTTGTCTCCAACAAAGACTCCTCTGCAAGAAAGCACTGATTTCAGTTGACCTATCTATCGGCTACTGTGCAAGAAGGCACAGGTTAGGTTGAGCTTTTTATAGTTTTTAGCAGTTGTGTGATTATGATGACGGATTACTATAATATATAACAGCTTGTTATAACACGGTTTGATTTCAGCAACGTTACCCATGAAATGTTAAAGGGTGGGGGGAACAAACGAAATATATTTGGTCTAAAGATTTGGTTCGTTTTCTCTTCCTGAGCTAATGTTGAGCAATGCATTGCATAAGCTCACAGTATTATGTTTGAATTATTTATGGATATTATCATTATTAATCTTCTTCTTGTTGTTATTTTTTTTAATGATTGTTAGTATGATTAAAGGTATCCATTGTTAATTATCAATAATCGTATTTATCGTTGCATGCCTCTGTGACATTCTTAGCTTTCCGTTTGTTGGAGACTGAGACTACAGAGCGAGGCTGACAGGGGTAAGCTAGGGGTCCCCTGTGAGTCTGACTCGGAAATCATAACTTGACCATCTTTTCCTTTTCTGAAACCAACTCGTTGAACTTGTCAGATCTAATCAGGGCGTTTAAACGTTCAAGTGTATCGGTGGGAAACAGTAGGTGGTTGGTCAGGGCCAGCAAATGCGGCTTTCGAGCCTTTTTGAGGAGACGGAGAGGGGAATGAGCATGAGGACGCTTGGAATTGGATTGCTCGAAGGAGAGTCTTTTTTTTCTCCAGTCTTTTCCCGCTACTGTGTCAATTATATGGCCATCCAGCGGGCTAAACAAGGCAGCCGGCGCATGAACTTTGGCAGTGCGTGCTAATTAGGTATTACATTAATTAGAATAGACATCTATTAACGTCTTGAAATTTTGCCATTTTTTTACACAGTTTAAAATGTGTAACAGTGGGTTAATGGCTGACAGCCAATATGACATTTTATAGCATCCCCATGATGTGTGCTGCCCATCTAACTGATGTCCTAGTCGTTTTTCTAACATGTGATAGGATTTTTCTATTTTTAAACAAAAAAATATAAAGTACCAGTCAAAAGTTTGGACACACCTACTCATTCAAGGGTTTTTCTTTATTATTTTTTACTGTTTTCTACATTGTAGAATATTAGTGAACACATCAAAACTATGAAATAAAACATATGGAATCATGTTCTAACCAGTAAAGTGTTTAACAAATCAAAATATATTTTATATTTGAGATTATTCAAAGTAGCTACCTTTTGCCTTGATGACAGCTTTGCACACTCTTGGTTCTCTCAACCAGCTTCATCTGGAATGCTTTTCCAACAGGAGTTCCCACATATGCTGAGCACTTGTTGGCTGCTTTTCCTTCATTCTGCGGTCCAACTCATCCCAAACCATCTCAATTGGGTTGAGGTTGGATGATTGTGGAGGCCAGGTCATCTGATGCAGCACTCCATCACTCCCCTTCTTGGTAAAATAACCCTTACACAGCCTGGAGGTGTGCTTTGGGTCATTGTCCTGTTGAAAAACAAATGATTGTCCCACTAAGCGCAAACCAGATGGGATGACGTATCGCTGCAGAATGCTGTGGTAGCATTGCTGGTTAAGTGTGCCTTGAATTCTAAATTAATCACAGACAGTGTCACCTCCACACCGTCACACCTCCTCCTCCATGCTTCATGGTGGGAATCATACATGCGGAGAACATCTATTCACCTACTCTGTGTGTCACAAAGACACACGGTTGGAACCAAAAATCGCAAATTTGGACTCATCAATCAAAAGGACAGATTTCCACCAATCTAATGTCCATTGCTTGTGTTTCTTGGCCCAAGCAAGTCTCTTATTATTATTGGTTTCCTTTAGAAGTGGTTTCTTTGCAGCAATTCGACCACGAAGGCCTGATTCACGCAGTCTCCTCTGAACAGTTGATGTTGAGATGTGTCTGTTACTTGAACTCTGTGAAGCATTTATTTGGGCTGCAATTTCTGAGCCTGGTGACTCTAATTAACTTATCCTCTTAAGCAGAGGTAAATCTGGGTATTCCTTTCTTGTGGCGGTCCTCATGAGAGCCAGTTTCATCAGAGCGCTTGATGGTTTTTGTGACTGCACTTGAAGAAACATTCAAAGTTCTTGACATTTTCTGTGTTAACTGACCTTCATGTCTTAAAGTGATGATGGACTGTCATTTCTCTTTGCTTTTTTGAGCTGTTCTTGCCATAATATGGACTTGGTCTTTTACCAAGTAGGGCTATCTTCTGTTTACCAACCTTACCTTGTCACAACACAACGTATAAGCTCAAATGCATTAAGAAGAAAATAAATTCCACAAATTAACCTTTAAGAAGACACACCTGTTAATTGAAATGCATTCCAGGTGACTACCTCATGAAGCTGGTTGAGAGAATGCCAAGAGTGTGCAAAGCTGTCATCAAGGCAAAGGGTGGCTATTTTGAAGAATCTCTAATATAACATATATTTTGATTTGTTTAACACTTTTTTGGTTACTACATGATTCCATATTTGTTATTTCATAGTTTTGATGTCTTCACTATTATTCTACAATGTAGAAAATAGTAAAAATAAAGAAAAACTCTGGAATGAGTAGGAGTGTCCAAACTTTTGACTGGTGTTGTATGTGTGAAATTGGTTTTGATTTAGAATGGACCATTATCATGCACCTGTCACAACAGGGGCAGCGTAAAAAAAAAAGAGTAATCTATGCACTTAAATTGCGAATGGAGGACGCTTTTCTCTAGGTTAATTTTCATGACAGCCAGGTAGGCTATATTCCTGTTGTAAAGATAAGCTATTTTCTTAATATTAGGAAAGTTGAGAAATAAATATAGTAGGCCTAGTCTATAGAATACTGATGGGATCCTCCTCTTTTTAGTAGAGGCCATGACTCTGTTTTCTCATGTAATTGCATAGCCTATAGAAATGTTGCCCAATATGAGCTCATGGGCTCTCATGAAGTGTTTGATTAGATTTTCGATTACATTTTCATTGATGTCAGCGTGATTAGAGCGACAATAGAGGGCTGAGTACCAGGCAGGCACTTTTTTGGTTACTACATGATTCCTTATGTGTTATTTCATATGTTTGATGTCTTCACTGTTATTCTACAATATAGAAAATAGTCAAAATAAAGACAAATCCTGCAATGAGTAGGTGTGTCCAAACCTTTGACTGGTACTGTAGCTAAAAAAACTAATGTTTTGCTATTCCTAGTGTGTTTATAAAATTGTTATTTAAAAAATCAAGTGTAGGCTATTTCATGACTGATCAAGTGTAGGCTATTTCACGAGACAAATATATGATCTAAGTTTGTGTATGTGTGTTTGTCTTTTGAGTATAGTTTTGTGTTTTTTCCATTGAAAAATATACTTTGGAGCTTGAATCATCCTCTCTCTGGTTTAGAAGAAGTGGAAATTCAATTGTCTCCATGCCCTTTTTGAAAGAATGTTTTCTTTTAATTGAATACCTTTTTTCTTTTATTGGGACTAAACCCCTTCTGATGTCTGACAGCCTAGTCTCTCCATTGTCAGACGAATGGACACTAGAAGGAAGAGAGAAAGAAGAGGGAGGAGAAAAGAACCTTCTGTTATTTTCTATCTTGAGACTCGCTGCATAGGCTATTCAGGCGAGTTGATGAACTCCTCCAAAAAGTTTATTAAGGGGCTGAAAACAATAAGAACTAAAGCCTTTGGGCTCCAGGGCAGACAGTTTATAAACTAGCTGCCATTGTGCCTCAAAGGCAGATGCATGAATACTTTTGAATGGGACCTTCAAACTGACACGATCAGGCTGGACAGCAACAGTTTAAAAGGAGAGGGTTCTTCTTCTGCAGCTCAGATCTCTCCTTTCCTGCATTAATGTTCATCTGCAGAGAAGAGGCAGGGGGAGAATGATCTGGGCAGGCATTGACTGTCATGGCCAGGGTGATTTTCTCCCTTTACACTTAGATATACATTTGACATGAAGAAAAAATTATTCAATTCATTCAACTTAATATGACAAATTGACGATTGCCCTCTTCCAGGAGAAAACACCAGTGCATTTTCCCATTCCTCAGTCAGTTTTGTAAGGAAATTGCAACATAGAGTAATGGTAAGATACGCTACATTTATTTATTTTCTTATTTCCACTGTAAAAAAATAGATCAGCTATTAGTTTTATCTCAAACAGACGAAGTGGGAAGCAATGTGCTGGTTAGTTGTGTTTTAGCTGTGTTTAAAACATTTATTTTCTGTCTTTGCTCTGGTGGAAAGCAATATTTAATTTATCTTCTGTCTGGAACACTATTGATGTTCTTAAAAAGTTGATAACAGATTACTGAGGAGCTTTTGATTTACTGTCATATTTGGAGAAATAGCACAACAACCTTGTTGTATACATCTTGACACGTTATTCTCATTTCTTTCATTAGAGAAAGGTGTGTCACTTTCTATCCCTCTCTCTATCTTTCACTCTCTTTCTCTGGCCAGCCCTTCTCTTTAGCCCCGTCAGTCTCTGGCTCTCTGCCTCCCAACATCAGAGGGAGTCCTGTGATTTGTGACCCCAGCGACCCATACTTAATCTGGCTAAAGAGGGGGAGCATCCAGCTCGTAGAGCGCAGGGCCCCAAACAGCCCCGGCCTGATCTGGCAGGTGTCAACATTAGCAACACAATCGCTCCCCAGTCCAATGCCCCATACGCTAGCCACAGCGCCACACTGAACCCAAACTATGTGAGGCCCAGTGAAAGGAGACACATAAAGGGAGTGGGGAGGAGAGGAGAGGGGGAGGACAAGGGAGAGATTAAACTCTCAGACAGCTATTAGCAGGGATGAGGCTTTTCTAAACAAACAAAAAACGAGACGATCAATACTGTGTTAGTTTACCAAGTGGAGTCATGATGGGCTCTGGGGTATTTCTCTCTCTTCTATTGTTTTTCTCAACTTCTCAAACGTCTGTGGTTTGGTTCGTATTGGCAATCCAATTTAGTCTGGAGTCCTTGGAGACCTATTTATTTTGTGGCCAGTGCTTTGTTAATGGTTGGTTTGTTCCAGCCCGTGGCTAGTTCATTCATAGATTTAGAGCTATAATGAATCCTGGTTGGAGGGTATTAACGCTGATAGTGGACAATCACTGGGCTGTCCAGAGGAAAGCAACATTCAGTGATGACAGGACCACTGGCCCTTGGGGACCACAGTCCTTCTCTCTCATTAGACAGAGACAGAGGTGTCGCTTTAAACACATGAGAGGGATTGGAAAGGGAATGAGTTGACATTTGGACTGTTGCCGCTCTTGAGTGGGTATCTGTCTTGACAAGAAAAGCAATGTTTTTTAAAGCCCATTTATTTCTCACTCACTGCTGATTCTAGGCCATGCCACCAGAAGAGACACGGGTTCTCCTCAGTGGTGGAGATTAGTTGGAAAGGTTTCAGTAGTAGGAGACCTGTAGTATTTGTTTTTGGAAGAGACAACAATCTCATTTAATTGTTTGGTTTGAGATGTCCCCTTGACACCCTCATCCAGGTCTCTTGAAAAACAAATACAACATAGAGGGTTGTTATACCTGTGTGGTGTGTGTAGCATGTACTCCACAACTCCCAGGAGGACCCGGTAGTTGTGGTGTTTGTTGGGTGCCATTCGTTGATCCTGCGGTAATGATAAGTCAACACAAACAACCCCCTGGAGAAAAGCTCTTTGGGAAGTTGCTGCAAACGCATCCTTGGCTAAGCCCTCACCATTGGCAGCAATAAACAAGCACACATTAACTCACCCAATGACCTCCTGAGACATTGGGGGTTGTTGTCATGAAAAACCCATCATAGTGTTAGCTAGCAATAAACTGGTGTTAGGCGTTCAGGGTATTGAGAGATCACAAACCAGCGAGGAGTAGCCCCTGGTGAGGACATATTAGTCCTAGTAGCACTGCCCTATGAAATGTGTCTTCTGCATATAACCCAACCCCACTGAGTCAGAGAGGTGGGGGAGGGGGGGGGGGGGGGGTAACTGCCTTGATAACTGCCTTGATAACTGCCTAGACAGAACAGCAGTTTTTTCTCACCTTGCCGGCTCGAGGATTCGAACCAGCAACCTTTCCAATGGCCCATGAATCTGTAAACGGTCATTGTAATTTGTCGGTCTCTGTTTTTATAGTGTGTCTATGAAGGCCTTACAGATCATGAGCCGAGCCTAAGCATGCAATGGCCTCTTTGATTTCAGCCATATGATGGCTTCCATCAGATAAAAGACAGTGCTATTAAGTATTTATGATCCCATTAGACAAAACACCTGTCTCTGTAACTCTCCCATTGGTTTCTGCTCCATTACCAGTGCTGTGTTACCAGTGTTTTATAGAACGCATACATTACAGGACTGTGCCAGTAAAACAAGCAGCTTTCCACTTTCCCACTCAAGGCCATCCATAGATCTATACTTGTGCTTCACATATGAGCTAGATTTGTTGAATACCTAGAAATCTCCTCATATATTACACCTCAGATAATATTTACTGTGTTTATCTAGGTTTGCTATTGTTTGTTTGTGATTCAGAGTCATGTCATTTGACTCTATATTCACTGCTAGTCCATACATTGTCTCACTCAGTTAAACATATTGAAATATATGTTGTTTTTTATTTTAAAATTCCAATTTTAGTAGTCTTGTTTTTTTTTTAGGGATTTAGTTTCTTCTGTGTGGTCTATTATTTAGACTGTTTATGTAGACGGTTTGTGCTGCTGAGGAGAACATGTAGTGTAGCCCATCACATGACTCCCATGCCTTTCTTATATAGTCATAACAACATACGAAGACAAACAGTGTAATAACTGAAACCACTGGCACAAATACATTTTCCTGGGTGAGTAAGCGTTTTTATTTTGACAAACAGTAGAATTGAGTGGCTAGAGTAATGATGAATGCATATGACATATGAATTAATACAGTACAGCAGGCTATCTGGCGTTCTTGGTTGTGTCCTCAGTAAATGATAGATGTTCAGTAGATGTTCAGCTCCTGAGAATTGACTTAAAACGCTGTTTCTTCTGATTCGCCTTGGCTGCCAGAATTGTCTGTGTTTGACAGCTGACACAGATCAGGACAGTGCGCTGCATTACACCAATCTACTGGTTACCACGGAGTGGCATTAGAAAAGACAACAAGCATTTCTGGCTAATTTTATTACAATACAGGAATAGCCTCCATAATGTGCAACAGTAATTACGTTTAGAGCAGTGTGCCCAGCTCTCTTAGTGATGAATGAGAGACATTGACCATGGTCTGCTAGTTTAAAAATCACCATTAGCCTATGCTACTTAGGGCCAGAACATTTCCCATTTTATGCTCCTAATCTGCCTTGCAACTGCAATCTTCATTTGTTTTAATTGTCCATGTGGACATTTTTTGACACGCACAAAGACAATAAACATGTTCCGGTAAGTGTTGCAAATCAGAAATGTGTTTTTTTCCACCCAGTTAAAATGTTATGGAGAGTTGAAACGGTGGGGTGGAGCTGCCGTTCCAGCCTGCAAAATAACAACTTCAAATGGTGCCTGGTCCTCCATTTTCAACTAATGGGCTTATTTCTGCATCCTCTGTCATTCTCTCCTTGGGGAATATGTTCTCTCATTTCAAAAGCTTTGCTTCTCCGTTACATTGTAAAGCCACAATATGGAGTACAGAACTCAGATGTTAATATCAAGCACTGTGACGACTTACTGATGTCCCCATCCAACCCTCCAAACAGGAAATATCAATATATTTTTGGATCCCCAGGAACTATTTGGAGATACACTAGTGTGTGTTCAGTTTGAATTCACTGAATCTGAAAATGTGAATGAAAGAAGACATTTCACTTCTTTAATTCTTGCTTATAATATCATTGGGATGGTCTCTCATTTACCTGTCCGCACAATACATTTTTGTTTTGTTTATTTATTTATTTGTTCACGTGTTTGTCCACATAGGTTATGACCTCAGTAATCTAGTGACAGAATCATGCCCAGCATCATGAACTGTTTATCTGTCCTAATTAGGCCTTGGGGTTGCTGGGTCCCATGTGTGTTGTAATAGAGGCATCATTAGTATAGGGTTAAGCCCCAGGCACCATTAGGTAGTTATGGTCAGATTGATGGTGTGTGGTGTAGTGGTATGTCCCTCAAGCAAGACTGCCAACATGTTTTAAAATGATGGACGTTGTTTATGGATTATGGATATTATGTTTGGTGAATTTGCACTCACATAGACTGTGATCAAAAATACTCTTTCAGCTGTCCCCGGCACCATAAAAACCTCTGCACAATGACAAATGTTTACGGCCTGGCATTGTCCAGAAAATTAGGAAACTTCCCTGGGGCATGAAAAATTGTCCACTGTGCATTCCTATTCTGTGTAAAGTAATCTCTCCTTGGCTTTGTTGAGAAAATGATTTGTTCCTCCCGGAGACCTCCACTCATAGCCCTGAGTTACTGTGTGATTTCCTGGGTAGGTTCTGGAGCCTTTGTTGGGGGACTGGGGCTCTAGTTCCATTGCCAGTTGGCGGGGACCCTGTGGACTCCATTTGCTCTGCGCTGCTTCTTAATTTCATTACTTTTACTGTGACCTCAATTAGCAGGGACCCTAGCCCAGGAAATGACTTTCCATTGGAAAGTGAAGCTGGGCTCAGTCGGCAGAGAGAGGGATACCGCTTTAATGGGAGAGTGCATTTTACTCCTGGCACTTAAAGTTTTTAGTCATTAGTCAGTTCCAAGTTAAAGTTATATAATTTAAATCAGACTTGTTTGTGAAAACTTTCCCAGACATCCATCAGAATTGAAAGAATATACATTTTTGCTTTCCCTGTTTTGACAAAGAGTGAAGAAATACTCCAACTACAATAACTTTTCCTGTCAAGTTTGCCTTTGTACAAATATCAACAATGTAACGAAAGTGAAATCTTACGTTTTATAAAGATGTGAATATACCAGTTTACGCGCTTTCTTACACAATAAGAAGTTGTTTCTGAAAGTAATACAATCATATTGTTAGTAATATCCCACGTCCAACCGGTAGAATGTATGCATAAAAAAGAAGAATCGCACCCTTCAAGCCCTTCACGGTTTCACACTCAGGCAGAGAGAGCAGAGCAGAGGCCTGGGGAGTCAATATGTCAGCGTTTATGGATGCCCTGCGGAGCTGCACAGGGCTGTCAGGCCTCTATTCATGCTCTAATGGCCCCCTGAGGAGTCTGTCTCTCTGGGCTGAAAGGGCCGGGAGGCCCAGTGGACGCCCTGTTGTTGAAGGTGAGCGAGCGCTCTCATGGACGCACCGCGCCTTCATCCATATGACAAGAACCATAAAAGAGTAGCGCTTTTCTTCGCTGCTTCTCCCTCTCTTCTCTTCGTTCTCCTCCCTTCGACATTTCTTGCCCGACCTCAAATAAAGAAAAGGGTGCTAATTGTTTGTTGTGAGAGCCAAAGATTATAGAGCCTCCCGTCTTTCTTCCTCCCCTTGCATTTTTCTCCTCTTTTGCAGGAATGGGATTCTATCACAGAGCAGAGCAAAGTAAACTATCAGAATTGTCCTTTGGTATGTTGATCAGAGGGAAAAGAGACTCATTTTGACAGTAGCAATGAGACACAAGAAAACAGTCTAAGGTTGTATGTTGGTTGGATGTGAGGCTCAGGTTTAATTCCAAATGAATGAGGAGGGAGGTCATAGGGAAACGCTACACGCATAGAAATCAAATCAAATTGTATTGGTCACATACACATATTTAGCTGATGTTATAGCTTGTGTTTCTAGCTACAGCAGCGCAGTAGTATCTAACAATTCACAACAATACACACATCTAAAAGTAAAATAATGGAATTAAGAAATATTAGGATGAGCAGTGTCGGAGAGGCATTGACTAAAATACAATAGAATACAGTATATGCATATGAGATGAGTAAAGCAGTATGAAAAACATTATTAAAGTGACTAGTGTTCCATTTTTAAGTGACTAGTGATTCCATGTCTATGTACATAGGGCAGAAGCCTGTAGGGTGCAGGGTTGAGTAACCAACCGGGTGGTAGCTGGCTAGTGATGGCTATTTAACAGTCTGATGGCCTTGAGGTAGAAGCTGTTTTTCAGTCTCTCGAAAAAGGTTCCAAAAGGGTTCTTCTGCTGTCCCCATAGGAGAACCCTTTTTTGTTTCCATGTAGAACTCTTTTTGGTTCTAGATAGAACCTTTTGGGTTCCATGTAGAACAGTCTGTTGAATGGAACCCAAAAGTGTTATACCTGGAATCAAAAAGGGTTCTCCTATGGGGACAGCCAAAGATAACACCTTTTTTTCTAAGAGTGTATGGTTCTCTAGATCATAGTACTGACGTGGTGTGAGATGTACACTGGTGAGGTGGTTCCTACTTACTGTTGAGACTCTCGGGAGACACCTGCCTTTGGTCCTTAGACACCAGTTAATCAGTGGACAGAACTGATTTGTACGTTTGAGAGAGGAGGGGAAGTTCAATGCGATGTAACATGTATACAGTCAGGGCTTGTTTGAGAGTCCATTGTTGTGGACTCTCAAACACATTTATAATCTAAATTGTGCAATACTGTGACTCAAATGTTTTCATTTACAGTAGACACATGTTACTTTTGTTTATTGCAAGCAGATAACAGTAACCATACTAGAGGTTGCTCATCTCCAGATTCAATTAGTGATAAATGCCAAGCCAGGCTCTGAGAAGGTCACTGGTACCAGGGGAGATGATGATGATTCAAATTGATTTCAGTATATTAACATTAGGTAGGTACATCCTTGCTATATTTTCATATTCTCCTTGTCTTATTCTCACATTGAAGAGTTTTTTTTGGTTGGCGACCTAGGTAACTAACAGATTAGATTATTTTTGAAGAATTCTGCTAAATTAACCATTGAGGTATTAATTTCAGTCTCTGGCTCATTGTCTATCTGAGTGTATGGTTCCTCATGTCCCTTGTTTTCATGGATTACTATATGGTTTGTTTTAATGCAGTACTATATGGTTTGTTTTAATGCAGTACTATATGGTTTGTTTTAATGCAGTACTATATGGTTTGTTTTAATGCAGTACTATATGGTTTGTTTTAATGCAGTACTATATGGTTTGTTTTAATGCAGAACTATAAGGTTTGTTTTAATGCAGTACTATAAGGTTTGTTTTAATGCAGTACTATATGGTTTGTTTTAATGCAGTACTATAAGGTTTGTTTTAATGCAGTACTATATGTTTTTTTTTAATGCAGTACTATAAGGTTTGTTTTAATGCAGTACTATATGGTTTGTTTTAATGCAGTACTATATGGTTTGTTTTAATGCAGTACTATAAGGTTTGTTTTAATGCAGTACTATATGTTTTTTTTTAATGCAGTACTATAAGGTTTGTTTTAATGCAGTACTATATGGTTTGTTTTAATGCAGTACTATATGGTTTGTTTTAATGCAGTACTATATGGTTTGTTTTAATGCAGTACTATATGGTCTGTTTTAATGCAGTACTATGTGGTTTGTTTTAATGCAGAACTATAAGGTTTGTTTTAATGCAGTACTATATGGTTTGTTTTAATGCAGTACTATAAGATGTGTTTTAATGCAGTACAATATGGTTTGTTTTAATGCAGAACTATAAGATATGTTTTAATGCAGTACTATATGGTTTGTTTTAATGCAGTACTATATGGTTTGTTTTAATGCAGTACTATATGGTTTGTTTTAATGCAGTACTATAAGGTTTGTTTTAATGCAGTACTATATGGTTTGTTTTAATGCAGTACTATATGATTTTTTTTAATGCAGTACTATATGGTTTGTTTTAATGCAGTACTATAAGGTTTGTTTTAATGCAGTACTATATTACATGTTTTAATGCAGTACTATAAGATTTGTTTTAATGCAGTACCATATGGTTTGTTTTAATGCAGTACTATATGGTTTGTTTTAATGCAGTACTATAAGGTTTGTTTTAATGCAGCACTATAAGATATGTTTTAATGCAGTACTATAAGATTTGTTTTAATGCAGTACTATATGGTTTGTTTTAATGCAGTACTATAAGATATGTTTTAATGCAGTACTATATGGTTTGTTTTAATGCAGTACTATATGGTTTGTTTTAATGCAGTACTATATGATTTGTTTTAATGCAGTACTATAAGGTTTGTTTTAATGCAGTACTGTGTGGTTTGTTTTAATGCAGTACTATATGGTTTGTTTTAATGCAGTACTATGTGGTTTGTTTTGATGCAGTACTATAAGATTTGTTTTAATGCAGTACTATATGGTTTGTTTTAATGCAGTACTATATGGTTTGTTTTAATGCAGTACTATATGGTTTGTTTTAATGCAGTACTATAAGGTTTCTATGTTAAATCCATCCTTCAGTAACACAACTGAATAATCTCCTATGGCTCTCCTAACTTGGCAAACACTGAGGGACACACAGACAAATGCCGCCTCATTCTCTGAAAAATGCAAATTGGGAAGTTGTCAGCTATTTGATGTTGCTGCATGATCCCCGCCCCCGAAAACATCCCTCTCCAGTACGTGGGGTTGAATCCAATGCAATCCTGGGGACAGGAAGAGATGTTTATATTCAGGCCTGGAGCAGGAGACAGCACAGAGACAGATGGATGTCAGAGATAGCAGATCCCAATCCAGGCGTTTGCTGCTTATCACAGGGCCTGTTTGCATAATTAGGCCTTTTGATATTCCTCCCCTCCGACTGACAAAAAGTATAATTGCAACATCAACTACGACAAAAGGCATGCACAAAATAAACAAGTAAACATAAATAGAAAGAAAAGATGGGCTGTTATTTTTGTCCTGTGGGAATGAAGGGGAAAAAACGACCAATAAACAAAATGTGCTGTCAGTCACAGTCAACTGGTGTGACTGGGTGCTCTGAGGCTGGTCCTGTGAATGCCTGCAGAACACTGAGCGTGAGGCCTGATTGTAATTATGCTGGAACTAATATGCTTTTCAAAATGAGCCATTATGAGCTAATGCTGCACTGCCAGAGCCCTGTCTGTTTTTGTCCCTCTGTCTTGGGTAGTTTGCAAAGGTACAGCTGATATTGAGGCCATTGGTTCCGGTATCAAAAACAGCCTTCATGGGACAGGGTTAGGGATACACACCATAGTGTTGTTGAGCTAATACTGACTCAGAGTTAATCTGAGAGACAAGGAATGATGCTTCCCTTCATGTCATCATGGAGGCTTCTTTATAACTTGTTATCCTTAAATACCTCACAGGTTTTATATGCATTGTCAAAATATCCATTTCTGATCTATATTTTCTATATTTGACCTAAATATTCACTAACACATTGATGTGATTATATTGGTTAACATTTGACCATATTAGACATCTTGGCATTGTTTTGTTTTTTGCTATCATGTGGAAGCGTTGCTAGTAGCCTCCTGTGTTGTAGTGTTGTGGTGATCAGTTGCTAGTAGCCTCCCGTGTTGTAGTGTTGTGGTGATCAGTTGCTAGTAGCCTCCTGTGTTGTAGTGGTGTGGTGATCAGTTGCTAGTAGCCTCCCGTGTTGTAGTGTTGTGGTGATCAGTTGCTAGTAGCCTCCTGTGTTGTAGTGGTGTGGTGATCAGTTGCTAGTAGCTTCCTGTGTTGTAGTGGTGTGGTGATCCGTTGCTAGTAGCCTCCTGTGTTGTAGTGTTGTGGTGATCAGTTGCTAGTAGCCTCCTGTGTTGTAGTGGTGTGGTGATCAGTTGCTAGTAGCCTCCTGTGTTGTAGTGTTGTGGTGATCAGTTGCTAGTAGCCTCCTGTGTTGTAGTGGTGTGGTGATCAGTTGCTAGTAGCCTCCTGTGTTGTAGTGTTGTGGTGATCAGATGGAGTTGATGGATGTTGGACTGTAGTGTAGATGCTTTTTTTGTGTGATCATTTTCTGGACTGTGATTGCTATTTTAGGGCTTGACATTATTGTAGCACAATGTTCTTGTGGATCACTGGACCCCAGCAGTCTTTATTGACTCTACAGCCTTGGACACCAGTCCATCTATGCCATATTACCTGAGCTTCTCTCCTAGGGAGAACAGAGAGAGTAGGGGCTCCTCAGATGGAGGATGGGAGGAAGAGAAGAAGACAGACAGTCCATGGGGTTGGCGGGCTGGCTGGGGAGGGGGTTTGGGGGGGTCGGGGTGATGAGTATTCCATCTGCCTGCAGTCTGAGCTCTGAGCAGACCATGGGGTCAGCAGTGAGGAGCATCAGGAGAGAGGGAGGACCATCTTTAAACCTCACACTAAACTCACCGCTAAACTATTAACCAACTGCTAAGCTTCTCAGAGACAAGACCCCTGTTGTTGGTTGTGTTCTGACTTGAGTTGACTTTCTGTCTGACTGGATATTATTAGAAATAGCAGTGCTTTGTGAAAAAGCAATGATTTTGATTCTCAGAAGTAACAGAGTGCTTAAACAATCTCTTTGGGAAACATATGGTTCCATTCATTAGTAATGATATTCAATTCAAGTCTGTTAGTAAAACAATTTGCTCTTTTGGTATAATATGTTTACTTGTTTTCCTTTTTGTGTCCATAAAGGTTACTTGAATCGTAAACAAAACATTTCTAATTTAGAAGACATGGTCAATACCTGGTTAATTTCTGTTTAAACAAAGCTGTATTTTTAAATCAGTATTGAGTAGGCCCTCAGAGGGCCCTGATGGAGGATACATGGCTGTCTAATCATGCCCACTGGATGTTTGCTACATAATTAGTCTCTAATTGCTATTATAACTGATGAGGCGAGGCACGAGTGCTTTATCAATATCCCCAGAACCTTCCAATGGAATTACAGCCGAGCATTATACCCAGGTCTAATCAGGATTTACCGTATTGTTTCAAAGCAGCGAGAAGTGTTAGAGAGCTGACCTCGATGCCCACAGGGATTGAGTTTATTCCAAGGTAGTAAGCTAATCATCCACCGTTTTGTCCTTTATCAACATTGACAGATTTGTAAACCAAGAAGAAGACATGTGTTATTCAAATTCAAAAGCTTTGTTGTCTTGGAAACAGATAGTAAGTGTTTATTCTTCCATAATTTAGGCTGAGAGGCACCGCATCCATAAATATCCAACAACCATTTAAATAAAAAGATTTGGATTCTGTATAATCCATCCACTGTCATAATATATGTGTATGTAGATACTGTTGTCTGCTGAAGGGTTTCGTAGGGTGGCCAAAAGTGCAGTTACAGTAAGATGCCTTAACCAGACAGCCATGCAACTCTGAGAGGAACCATATGTTTGACAGAAATTCTGTTTCTGTCACAACCCATTTCGGTACATGTGGGGGCCCCAGTGTTGTTGATGAATCTTGGCATCCTGTTCGGCAGAATGCTCTGGATAGAGATGAGGTTTGCTTCTCACATCCCTGTTTCCCAAACTCATTACTGAAAGGGCTGTTGACCTTCACCCAGAGCGTGCTGCCTGCTGCTTGTAGTTCGTGCACACAAACAGACGTACGTGTTGGCTGTGTGTGCCATGACACATATGTCACTGTAACCAGGGCTCAGTGACAGGTGGCAGTACATACTCATTAGTCTTGTTTGACATGCAATTTGTTTGTAAATCCTTTGCAAAATGCTTACATCGGAATATAGGGGGATGATTTTGTTTTGGAATTTTGGACATAGCGGCTAAACGATATGCAACACTTGCACTTCTTAAACCCTCTCACATAGATAAACAAATGATGAGAAACATGAGCAAAAGAAAATAACTCAAGCAGAATTCTATGTCGTCGTTGAGCAGCCCTCCCCTCTGTCCCCCTGTTCCCCCCTCGCCCCCCTCGTCCCCCCATAGGACACAGAGGTGACTTTGGAAAGTGATCTATGGACCGCTGTGCCGGTCTCAAGTGTTGTCATGGCTAGTTAGCTGCAAATCGCTCTGCACATCCTCATGAAAACCAACAAAGGGATATGCCATATATGTACATATTCAACTTTGTATGTTCA
>NC_048581.1:68800801-68803301 GCF_013265735.2 Oncorhynchus mykiss
ATCTGAAGAGATTTCACCCCATGCTTCCTGAAGCCCCTCCCACAAATTGGATTGGCTTGATGGGCACTTCTTACGTACCATACGGTCAATCCCACAACAGCTCAATAGGGTTGAGATCCGGTGACGGTGCTGGCCACTCCATTATAGATTAGAATACCAGCTGACTGCTTCTTCCCTAAATAAACTCAGCAAAAAAGAAACAGCCTTTTTTCAGGACCCAGTCTTTCAAAGATAATTCGTAAAAATCCAAATAACTTCACAGATCTTCATTGAAAGGGTTTAAACAAACACGGTATCCCATGCTTGTTCAATGAAACAATTAATGAACATGCACCTGTGGAACGGTCGTTAAGACACTAACAGCTTACAGACGGTAGGCAATTAAGGTCACAGTTACGAAAACTTAGGACACTAAAGAGGCCTTTCTACTGACTCTGAAAAACACCAAAAGAAAGATGCCCAGGGTCCCTGCTCATCTGCATGAACATGGCTTAGACATGCTGCAAGGAGGCATGAGGACTGCAGATGTGGCCAGGGCAATACATTGCAATGTCCGTACTGTGAGACGCATAAGACAGGGCAATTCCCACCAGAAATGTCCAGGAACTTGCAGGTGCCTTGGTGGAAGAGTGGGGTAACATCTCACAGCAAGAACTGGCAAATCTGTTGCAGTCCATGAGGAGGAAATTAACTGCAGTACTTAATGCAGCTGGTGGCCACACCAGGTACTGACCGTAACTTTTGATTTTGACCCCCCTTTGTTCAGGGACACATTATTCCATTTCTGTTAGTCACATGTCTGTGGAACTTGTTCAGTTTATGTCTCAGTTGTTGAATATAAAAAATAATAATAATAATTATGTTCATACAAATATTTAGACATGTTAAGTTTGCTCGATCTAGCAACCGTTCGGTTATTGGCCCAACACTCTTGTCACGGCCGTCCTCCTCTTCGTCTGAAGAGGAGAGGCGAGAAGGATCAGAGGACCAATATGCGGCGTGGTAAGTGTCCATGGTAAAATCTTTAATAAAGAAAGACTGAACACTATACAAACGAGTAACAAAAACAATAAACCAAATTCGACCGTGAAGCTACAAAATGAGACCTGTGCTGAAACAAGCCATCAACATAGACAATCACCCACAAACAAACAGTGCAACCCAGGCTACCTAAGTATGATTCTCAATCAGAGACAACTAATGACACCTGCCTCTGATTGAGAACCATACTAGGCCGAAAACATAGAAATGCCCCAAAACATAGAAAAACAAACATAGACTGCCCACCCAACTCACGCCCTGACCATACTAAATAAATACAAAACAACGGAAATAAAGGTCAGAACGTGACAGTACCCCCCCCCAAAGGTGCGGACTCCGGCCGCAAAACCTTGACCTATAGGGGAGGGTCTGGGTGGGCGTCTGTCCGCGGTGGCGGCTCTGGCGCGGGACGCGGACCCCATCTCATCATTGTCTTAGTCCGCCTTATTGTCCGCCTCCGTGGCTCTCTCAGCATGACCACCCCTCTCAATGACCCCACTGGACAGAGGGGCAGCTCGGGACAGAGGGACAGCTGCTCGGGACAGAGGGACAGCTGCTCGGGACAGAGAGACAGCTGCTCGGGACAGAGAGACAGCTGCTCGGGACAGAGAGACAGCTGCTCGGGACAGAGAGACAGCTGCTCGGGACAGAGAGACAGCTGCTCGGGACAGAGAGACAGCTGCTCTGGGCAGAGGGGCTCCGGCAGCGGCGCCGGACAGGCGGGAGGCTCCGGCAGCGGCGCCGGACAGGCGGGAGGCTCCGGCAGCGGCGCCGGACAGGCGGGAGGCTCCGGCAGAGGCGCCGGACAGGCGGGAGGCTCCGGCAGAGGCGCCGGACAGGCGGGAGGCTCCGGCAGAGGCGCCGGACAGGCGGGAGGCTCCGGCAGAGGCGCCGGACAGGCGGGAGGCTCCGGCAGAGGCGCCGGACAGGCGGGAGGCTCCGGCAGAGGCGCCGGACAGGCGGGAGGCTCCGGCAGAGGCGCCGGACAGGCGGGAGGCTCCGGCAGAGGCGCCGGACAGGCGGGAGGCTCCGGCAGAGGCGCCGGACAGGCGGGAGACTCCGGCAGAGGCGCCGGACAGGCGGGAGACTCCGGCAGAGGCGCCGGACAGGCGGGAGACTCCGGCAGAGGCGCCGGACAGGCGGGAGACTCCGGCAGAGGCGCCGGACAGGCGGGAGACTCCGGCAGAGGCGCCGGACAGGCGGGAGACTCCGGCAGAGGCGCCGGACAGGCGGGAGACTCCGGCAGAGGCGCCGGACAGGCGGGAGACTCCGGCAGAGGCGCCGGACAGGCGGGAGACTCCGGCAGAGGCGCCGGACAGGCGGGAGACTCCGGCAGAGGCGCCGGACAGGCGGGAGACTCCGGCAGAGGCGCCGGACAGGCGGGAGACTCCGGCAGAGGCGCCGGACAGGCGGGAGACTCCGGCAGAGGCGCCGGACAGGCGGGAGACTCCGGCAGAGG